>NW_026555339.1:14983809-15099984 GCF_029017545.1 Prosopis cineraria
TTTTAGTCTACTTCTCCAGGTGGTTAGAAAAGATAAAGTAAGGGTGCAAAGGGGAAGCTTCTAGACCTCTTCATAAAATAGTAAAATTTTAATATGTTTGTTAAGATTTCTTGTTAAGTTTTTCCAATTTTTTTGAAAGTAATTATCTTTATTATTTTTATGTTTTGTCAATTCCTTCCAGTCTTTGCAAAATTCTTTCTTTTTGAAAGATATGCTATCAAGATTTTTCTTGCTCCAAAGGAAAGTGTAATTAGAAAATTTTCACTCCCTCGTTCCAATCATTATCATGAACGATTCTTTGACCAATAATTGGAACGATTCCTCAAGCATTTAAGTGGGCATAACGTTTAAAGGGGTTTTTATGGTGCTTTTGATAATTCTTGTAATCAAGTTTGAAATTAAACAAGATGATGATCAGAAACTACATTTAAGCAGATGGTAAGTACTAATTTGATGAAACGTAACTCTTCACTCCGAGTTACAGAAAATCCAATCAATTTTTTTTAAAAAAAAATATTGCTTTTCTTCAAGGTAAATCTACAACAATAATATAATTCTTATTTCATTATATGGAGCCAGCTATATAGATTATATGATGTTATTATACTTTGTCATTATTAAAAACTTTTAGAAATATTTTTTATTAAAAGGTCTCGCTCAACAATTTTTAAAAAATATTCTCTTTAGTTTTGCTCTATCCTTTTTAATAAGAATTTAAAGTCATCTTTTTCACTTTCCTCACAGGTGTCTTATGTTGTCTTTTTGTACATGTCACTTCAAACGATTTTTTGCCATTTTTTCTTCAATAAATGCAACACTCACTTTTTTTCATATTCGATCATTTTGAATTTTTGTCTTTATGTGTATATCCATACATCCATCTCAATATTCTCATTTTTGCTACTCTAATGTATGATCTTGTTGTCCTATCAAAGCCTAACATTCACTACCATATATAATATTAGTGTGTTTTATAACAGTTTGATAAAACTTCCCTTTAAATTTATTAGGTACCTTATGAGCGCAAATAACTTCTTTAGCATTTCTTTTTAATAAACTACCTAGCTTGTATCTTATGTACAATATTTCCATCAATTTTCTCATTATATTGAATAATCGCTCCTAGATATCTAAACTTTTTTACTTGAGGTATGATCTAATTATCCAATTTACTTCTAAGTTACTACTCATTGACCCTTTGTCAAAATTACAATGTAGATATTCTATTTTACTTCTACTCAGGTGGAAATTTTTTGACTCCAATGTCTTTCTCCATAACTTAAGTTTACAATCAATCTTTTCTCTGTCTCCGCAATAAGAATTATATCATCTGCAAAAAGCATGCATTTAAGGCTTTCCTTTGAATATACTCAGTCAACATTTAAGACTAGATCAAATAAATAAGGACTCAAAGATGATCCTTAATGCAGCTTAATCTTTATAGGAAAGTCTTTTATTTCACCACTAGTTCTTATACTAGTTGTTGGCCCCTCATACATGTCTTGTATGGCTCGAATATAGGCAACCTGAATACTCTTCTTTTCCAATGCTTTCAAAGTACTTCTCTCTAGTAGATAATCATAAGCTTTTCTAAATTAATAAAAATCATATGTAAATATTTACCTTTACATCGATACTTTTTATTAATTCCTTTAATAGATAAATCACTTTTGTAGTCACCCTACCTGGCATGAAGCCAAACTAATTCTTAAAAATATTAGTTTTCAATCTCATTTTATGTTCAATCACTCGTTCCTATATTTTCATAGCATGACTCATAAGTTTAATCTCTTTGTAGTTAATACAATTATAAAATCTCCTTTATTTTTGTAAATAAGAATTAAGGTGCTTCTCTTCCAATTATTAGAAATTCTCTTGAATTGTAGATTTTATTAAATAACTTAGTTAATCACTGTACTCATTCTTCACCCAAATATTTCACATTTCAATAGGGATACAATTAGGTCCATTGGTTTTATGATTTGCCATTTTTTTTAAGATCTTCCCTTACTGTCGCAGCTCATATTCTTCAATAAAATGAAAAATTTTGCTTTCTTTTAAGAGTTATTAAATCTCTCAAATTAACTGACAAACTCTCATCATCATTAAAAAGTTTAGAAAATCTATCACATAGAAATTTAATTCAAGGTTGAAGGAATTGATGCGATGCCTAAAATGTTTTATTGATATCCAATTAATTTTATCCATTGTCATCATACTTGTGACCTGAAAGATAAGAGTTAACATTGTCAAGTAAGTAAATAATTGAATTTCAAATATGGTCACAATTTTAAGGATTTGGGTCACCAAAACAATAGCAAATAAGAGTTATTGTTAGATAAAACATTAATCTTACAATGCAGCAGCACTTGGATATTAGAGGTAAATATAATCGATATTGACTTCTTTAGCATTCAAAGCTAGGAAGGGTTGGTTTTCAGGTCAAATTGAGTGGACGGCTATGATTGCGTCCGAGATTTACGGCCGAGGGTTATTTTCGTTAAAACGACGCCATTTCAAGGAAGAAGCAAATTGAGAAGGGAAGCGCAGTTTTCGGATGCAACGGAAGTTGAGTGAAGCAGAGAGCCTCCAATGTTGCTTGGTGGTGGCTCTCGAATTTCACATCATCTCCGAGAATGCGACCTCCGTTTCCACTTGAGCTGCAGATTTCGTTACTACAGTTCCCAAATTGTACAGCTTTCCTTCCCATCGCCTCTGAATTCTTCTCTGCCATGTCTTGAAAAGCAAATCAGACTGTCTTCATCTTCGTCGTCATCGTCATCATCTTGTATTCCAGCATTCCATCCGAGTCTTTTGATTGTTTCAGGTTCTTTCTTCCCTATGATCAATTTTTTTTTTCCGTGGGTTATGCTCTTTTGTGAAGTTTGTCTGTTGTTAAAAAAACAGTCGTTTTTAATTTTTTGAAATTTGGTTGGAACCTGGTACATGTGAATAAAGTTCCCAGGCAACTCATGACTGCTTATAATCAGATTCACTCTTTTGTAATCCGTGTCTGAATAACGGTCTAAGCAATTCACTCAACTGCTTAACTAACTTATCTACTTATTAACTCCGACGCATTCCAAAACAGCCCTTACTTTCAAAGATTTGAGATGAATAATTCTGATATAGCTGCCGCAGAGACTTCTACGTAGCATCATCGAGAGCAGAGTACTTTTAATGAACAAAAATTTTGAGAGGGTTGTTACTTTTTCACTTAACGTTAGCAGAATGAAACTCATGGGTAGGCATTGATCCAGAACCAACTTCCCTGATCATCAGTTCATCAATCTCTGGTTGCCCAGTTCTTTTTTGACAGAGAAATAGGCTTCATTAGATATGAAGAGAATTACAAGAGAGGAGGATAGGACAACCTTCTATAAAGAAAACCCAGAAAAGGAAAGAAAAAAAACAAACTTTAAAAATATCAAAGCCCTTTAATCCCTAGTTTCATTCAAAGTGATTCAAACAAAACAGTGAAGGGAATCAAGAGATGTAAGCACAGCCTTTACTATAAGGTATTTAGAGTCGGCAATGCATTATTACAATCTCTAGCATTCCTTTCAAACCAAATGCAGCTAATCACAGCAGAGACTGTTTACCTACGGTCAGGTTTATAACTTTCTGGACACCATTAATGAAGGCCCTTCACTCTCTCTTTGTCCAGCTGTCTCCTGAGAAGGGTGTTTCATAACGGGGCTGTTAATTCCTTGTGTGGATCTTGCTTTCCAATTAAGGTTGTACTTAGTAAAAGAGGGTGGAAGTTCAGAGGGAAAAGTAGTGGAATAAATTTCAGAATACATATGCAGCAGAGTCTTTGAACTGAAAGAAGTAAGACATGGAGAATGAGGTGTTTTGGGAATTTGAAGGAGAGTTCTTACACAAATCATTAATGGTGGTTACTTGTTGCTCTTAGATTAACTGATTAAGCACTTCACAGGAACTTCAACTTTTTTTTTAATCAAATTGTTTTGCGCTGATCCCTCTGAAAAGACAGCTAATGACATAGTTTTCTGATACATTCGGGCAGCATTCGCACAGCAATACTTTTTAAACTTTTCTTGGTACTATCATTATTTTCTTGTTTCAAATTTGCCGGGTGATCAGCACACCCTTTTCTGATGAAGGAAAAGTAATGTTGATGCAAATAATCAGGAAGAAATACTCTTGGACTCCAATTATGTATGATAGAGTTACAAATTCCAATTATTCACCTGCTATCTATCTTCAGTGGAGACTGTTCTTGTATCCCAGTAGTTCAGAGCCCTCACATTGTTTGTGTGAATTTGAAAGAGGTGATTTATCGTAAGCTTTTACACATTTAGTTGTTCATATTTGAGGTTTAAACTGCTGGGCAGGAGCTCTGATTACTGATCAAGTAATCAATTTACATGTTCCCTGATTTCCCCCCTTTTAATTTTTTATTGCATGTTACCCTTTCCTTTTCTTCTTTTTTAATCAAGATTCTGATTCCCTTTTTTTTTTTGGGCAAAGCCAAAGAGAGGATGATCAAGAAGTTATCTCCGATGGATTATCACCAATAGCAGGTTTTTAGTCACTTTCACTGTATTCTTCTTTTGCCATTTCTCCCCCACATGTACGACCTTATAGATAACTATTTTTTTATTCCTTAATTTTCCACCATATCTTCTGGACAGAAGAGTTATGTTTGATGATGAAGTTTATTGGTTTGTTGGGGTTTGGCTTGCAGTAATCATTTCTTGCCAGAAAGCATCCCTGTGGACTTTTTGTATCTTTTAGTTTAGTGTCTGTTCCTTTACATCTTGTAAATCCTTAGGCTTTTCACTTACTGGCCCCTTTGGCTACATAAGTGATGTAGGGGTCTAAAGAAAGACATGCAGAATCCTTAGTTACATGCTTGCAAGCTTGCTTGTATGCTCAATTTTTTTAGCATCTGATTGTCTTACTCTTCTTGCGAATGTCAGAAGTTTATCTATTCCTTGTTAGGAAACCACTTTTCTTAATGTGGCTAGGATTATCCATTTGATGAAACAATTACTCATGATGTCATGAGCCGAACAAGAAACTCAAGGGAAATTTCCAAAGCACTTTGTTGCCTCTTTGAAGCATTGAACCTTGAAATTTTCATAGCCAGTACTCCATGTAGGATGGCAGAAGATTGCAATTTATTGCATGCTTCTTTTAGTTGGGCGTAGTTGGTAAATCTCCCATTTAGCAAGAAATTTCTAATGTTTATCTTGTCCTTGAAAGAAGAAAACTGATTGTTGTGTTTGGGCTTTAATCAATATCAATATCATCAATATATCTATGAAAGCTGTGGGAAGCCATACTATTTATAAGTTGTGAACAATGTAGTTTATCTTGGACACTGTAAATGCACAGGGCCTACCCTGGTTATAGGAATTCTTACAAGCATATGGTGATGTTATGACTGTAATGGGCCTATGCCTAAAATCAGTTGTTGGAAGAATGAAAAGATGAAGTGAAAGAGGTCTGTGGGAAGTGAATTAATAAATTGTGTCATGACACATTTTTAAAGTGTCAAAGGGAAGGCAGTCAGGGATTAGCTAGCCATCTGCCATAGTTTTGTTTCTTTCTCTCTCTCTCTCTCTCTTTTTTAAAGAAAAAATATATTCTTTTTGAAGGTTTGTTAAGGAGAAATCGACAGGGAATGCAGGACAGATCCTGGTCTCTTTAAAGCTTGGGAGTTTTATGTGCTTTCTTTTCTTTAATCACTTCTGTGTTTCTACTTCTGTCAATCTCTTATATTGCTGTTTTGGCCTTGATGTCTGCTCTGTTTTGGCCTTCAGATTACCAATAATTAGCAGTGATTCTTTCTAGCTACTCACCATTAAGCATTGTACTATTGTGGAAATAATTTGATACCATCACTGCTTTTGTTTAAGTATAATGATTTATATCATGATAATTTTCGAAATTATCAGAATTACCTACATTTTAGGGAATTGTTTTCTTTGATAACGTTAGCGATCTGTATTGAAATAGGGAAATCAAATGTAGAATAAATAATTTATACTGCTTTTGTTGGTTAGATTCTGTAATGATGGTTTAGCAATAATAGATGGTTCTGTTGAACCTTTTTATTCTGAGTTTAAGCCAACGCATGCGTACTGTTGTGCCTATTCACTTGTTAGCTAAAACAAATTGACCTAGTGACAGAAAATATGAGCAATATTATTCTAGAACGAAATAAGTTGCTTTTGTGTTATCTCCTCTCCCTCTCTCTTGCTTCCTCTACTGTTCTGTTCTCCATTCTCTTCTCTCTCCATTTCAGTTTCAGTTTTTCTCCCTAGTCTCTCCCTCTCTTTGAATTTGAGCAAGTGTGAGTGTGCGTTACATCACCTAGCCTTGTTTTTAGTTTTTCATTTTTGTATTACTTGCTGGCTTTTAATTCAAAAATGAAGGGATGTGAGGGTGGGTCAGCAGCTTATTATTGCTTTAATGGTTTGTGCTACTGCTTATCAACTTGCTTGAACATTCTCTGTACTTTTAAAGTTGGTCAAAGGACTAGGATATACTAAAATGGCCCTTGTAGTTGGGTCCTCAGCTCAGCTAATACATTTTTTTATTATTACTCTCTAGGACTGAAAATTGTAAGAGTTAATTGCATAAAACATATCACTCATGCTTGTGACTATTTTGTTCCAATAAAATATTCTAGCCAATTGTAGCTGTCAATTAAGCAAGTGCTTTGAGTTGTACCAGATTTGGGAACGCTACATTACTCTTTTGAGAATAGTTGGAATCTTAAGTTACAATTATATGCAAATGTGGTTTCCTTCCTCCAACCCCTCCATTCCCCCCCTTGTTCATCCATTACATGCAAATTTTTACTATTGGCTACATGTTTTATATATGTTTTATATAACACTATCTCAATATCTCAATAACATTTATATGAACCTATCATGATCATTTCCAGGAGGAGTTGTAGCATTGGGAAAGTTTGATGCATTGCACATTGGTCATCGAGAGCTTGCCATTCAAGCATCAAGGGCTGGGCCTCCATTTCTTTTATCATTTGCTGGAATGGCTGAAGTACTTGGCTGGGAACAAAGGTATGATCCAGTACAATATTCTGTTAAATCCGTTTAAAGGTTTCTTTTATCAGTTTATACAACTTGAAATATGCTTGGTTGTTCCAGTTGCACAATCTTACACTTTCAATTGGTAGTTATAACTTTACAATTGAGAACAAGAAAATTTTTCTACATGGACTAGATCAAATATCTAGTTAGCCATTGTTCTCTGTCTGTTTGGAAGTGGGCGAATGTTTACATGTTACCTAGCTAATACTAGCATTCCAAAATCTTTCTTGTATGTGGACTAACAAATATCTAATTCTTGAGAATGTTCTCAACCACCACTACTGTATTTTGAATGATTAGTGGAAATAGTATAAACTCGGCTAAAATATAAAGAACTCCGCTCAGCTTGAAATCATCTGCACATGATTCCCTTGACCATGAAATCTTGATGAACTCCCTTGAACTTTCATTTGGTATGCACATATCACCATTCTGTTAATAACTTCGTTGAATCATTAACAGATAAGTGCCACTTCAGACATGATAAAAACCTTGTGGCATCTACCATGGGAATATAAACAATTTTTTTAATATTTATTCAAGTCACCTAAGAGTCCATTAAAAAAAAAAAACAAAGAAAGAAAGAAAGGGTTTTACTAAAATGAACTTCATTAGCATCAAAATGTCTTCATTGTCATAACAGAGATGACTCTTTAGTTCTCCATTTTTGCCCCTTTAATCCATCTGGACCTTCACCCTCTATGCAATAACTTTGTATCTTTCTTCTCTACTTCATCACTTTCATGCTTTCCTGTTTACGATTTCTTCTCTCTTTCCTTCTATTAATGAAACTTTCAGGTAGATATCCAAAAAGTGTGTTACCAGACTGATTTGTATAAGAAATTCTTGGTGATATTGCTTGCAAGTTTAGAACAGCTGTTTTAATCATAGAAGTGAACCCTTTAGTTCCTATTGTAATAGATTTTACTGGCTTTTGTTTACCTGTAGAGGCATGCATACCTACAGAATTTTGACCTCACTTCCTCTTTTCATGTTTCTTCTTTCCCTTTATGCTGAAATTGCTACTCAGCTAAACTCCAAGGGTCATCTAGAATCAAACTGATGCCTTGGTGAAGGAAGTTGAGAAGAATTTGTAAATTGGGAGCAAGAAAGTGATGGATTGGAGAAGGAAGAGACAAAATTATTGAATGGAGGGTAAAGGTCCAGATGGATCAGAGTGCCAAAATTGGAGAACGGAAGAGTCACCTTTATTTTGTTGATGAAGACATTCAGATGCTAATATAGTGTGCTTTGGGGGAACCTGCCCCCCTGGGTTTCATGGACTCTTTGTAGATATAAAAATGTTCATATTTCCATGTTAGATTCGACATGATTTGATTATGTCATATATGGCACTTTTCTGTTTATCATTTAATAGAGTGATTAACAGAAGGGTGTTTATATGCACACAAACGAAACTTTTAAGGGAGTTTATTCTCAAGTTTTGAAGATGAAAGGGATTCTGTACAGATGATGCAAACTTCAAGGGAGTTTTTTATATTTTAACTTAAATGCAGATGAAGCTGCCGTTGTGGTCCATAACTGGGTACTAGTTGAACAAGTTTGGTTCCTGATCTTTTCATATTGTATAAAGGATAAAATAACTTTGTTTTATTTCTTGGAATGAAGTTATCTTCCAGCATTGGAGACTGAATTGATAGATATTTGGATGATTTTATCAAATTGGTTATGGTGCAAACGGCAAAATATCTATTTCCTCTAATTAGCATTGCAAACCCTTATCTAGAGCTGCCTTGGCAATAACTTTCACACTGTCTGAGTAACAATGCAATTGCAATGGCATTTTTGTATTCATTTAGAGAAACTTGTGACAATAGGTATGTATTAAAGATATATAATTTGGGTTATAGATGTTTTGAGTTCCGATGAATATCTTTTGGGCAATGTCCTCCCTGCTAAAGAGCAGTTTCCTTTTTTCTCATTGGTTATGGTAGGCTTTCAGATTTTAGAGTAATGAATGAATGTGTTGTAATTGGGAAAAGAGACAATATAGGCCATCTTTTTAATTACTTCCTAAACAGGGCTCCTGTAGTTGCCAAGTGCGACCGGAAGCGAGTGCTGTCTTCTTGGGCTCCTTATTGTTGTAACATGGTCCCAAAAGAGTACCAGGTTGAGTTTTCAAGGGTGAGACATCTCAGTCCTCGTCAATTTGTTGAGAAGCTATCAAAAGAGCTCAGAGTTCGTGGAGTTGTTGCTGGTAAAGTAACATTTCCATATTGTATCCTAACATCATTCTCTTCTGCATTTGATGTGGTTACATGCATACTATTTCTTGTAGTATAGGGAAAGTCGAATAAGAGGTAATTATATTTTCTGATAGATTGAGTGTGGTTCTAATCTGGACCTGTTACAACAACAACAACAACAAGCCTTTATCCCACTAGGTGGGGTCGGCTACATGGATTGCAAGACGCCATTGTGCTCTATCATTTATCAAACTTTTAGGAATATTATTAATTAAGAGATCGCGTTCAACAACTTCCAAGAGTGTTCTCTTAGGCCTTCCTCTACCTCTCTTAATCGGACTCAAAATTATATGTTCCACTCTTCTCACTGGTGCCTCCCTTGGTCTTCTTTGTACATGCCCAAACCATCTCAACCGATTTTCTACCATTTTTTCTTCAATAGGTGCCACCCTCACTTTTTCACGTACGTGCTCATTTCGAATTTTATCTTTACGTGTATGTCCGCACATCCATCGTAACATTCTCATCTCTGCTACTCCAACTTTATGCTCTTGCTGTCCCGTTAGAGCCCAGCATTCACTACTATATAACATTGCCGGTCTGATAACAGTGCGATAAAACTTTCCTTTAAGTTTATTAGGCACCTTACGGTCACAAATAACTCCTTTAGCTTTTCTCCAATTAAACCACCCAGCTTGAATTCTATGTGAAATATCTCCACTGATTTCGCCATCATTTTGAATAATGGCTCCCAAATATCTAAACTTTTCCACTTGAGGTATAATTTGATCTCCCAATTTCACTTCCAAATTATTGTCAAATATTCCTTTACCAAATTTACAATATAAATATTCCGTCTTACTTCTACTCAGACGAAAACCTTTCGATTCCAATGTCCTCCTCCATAACTCAAGTTTACAATTAACCTCTTCTCTTGTCTCTGCTATAAGAACTATATCATCCGCGAAGAGCATACATTTCGGGATTTCCTCTTGAATATGTTCCGTCAAAACATTTAAAATCAAGTTGAACAAATAAGGACTCAGAGATGATCCCTGATGTAGTCCAATCTTTATAGGAAAATCCTTTGTTTGACCACTAGGTGTTCTTATACTAGTTTTTACCCCCTCATACATATCTTGTATGGCTTTAATATAAGCAATCCGTACTCCTTTTTTTCCAACGCTTTCCAAAGCACTTCTCTTGGTATACGGTCATAAGCTTTTTCCAAATCAATAAAAACCATGTGTAGATCTTTATCTTTACAACGATACTTTTCCATTAATCCCCTTAGTAGATAAATCGCCTCTGTAGTTGATCTACCTGGCATAAAACCAAACTGATTCTCAGAAATACTTGTCTCCAATCTCAACCTGTGCTCAATTACTTTCTCCCACAATTTCATTGTGTGGCTCATGAGTTTAATCCCTCTATAGTTAGTACAATGCTGAATATCTCCTTTATTTTTATAAATAGGAATTAATGTACTTCTCCTCCACTCATCAGGCATTTTCTTGGACCGTAAAATCACATTAAATAACTTAGTTAACCATCTCACCCCTTCTTCACTTAAACATTTCCACGCTTCGATAGGTATACAATCAGGTCCGTTGGCTCTACCATTTGCCATTTTTTTAAGAGCTTCCTTTACCTCCTTATCACGTATTATTCGATAGAATGACAAATTTTGTTCTCCTTCACCAGTTACTAAATCCTCCAAGTTACTAGATGAATCCTCTCCATCATTGAAAAGTTTAGAAAAGTAAGTCTCCCATCTATTTTTAATTTCATCATCTGTAACTAAAATTCTTCCCTCTTCATCCTTAATACACCTTACCTGTTCTAGATCTCTTGATTTTCTTTCCCTACTCTTGGCAATCTTATAAATATTTTGCTCTCCTTCCTTGGTCTCAAGGTTCTTATAAAATTCGTCAAAAGCTTTAGAACGAGCTTCACCCACAGCTCTCTTAGTTTCCTTCTTAGCCATACGGTACCTCTCCCAATTTTCCTCATTGTTACACAAATGTATGGCTTTAAAACAGTTCTTCTTATACTTGATTTTGTCCTGTACACTATTATTCCACCACCAAGACTCCTTATCTCTCGGACCAGAACCTTTCGATTCTCCCAAAACTACTTTTGCAACCTCCCGTATCTTTTTAGCCATATCCTCCCATATGATGTTAGCGCTTCCCTGAGATTCCCAAATTCCTTTATTCAAAAGATTTCGCTTGAAAATATCTTGCTTCTCACCTTTTAATTGCCACCACCTAATCCTTGGTGTTACTACTTGTCGACGTTTTTGGATTTTACTCATAATACACACATCAAGGACTAGGACCCTATGTTGTGTCGTAACAGCATCTCCGGGGATCACCTTACAATTTTTACAAAGTCTTCTATCTGTGTTCCTAACCAAAAGAAAATCAATCTGTGACCTTGAGGCTCCACTTTTGTAAGTGATGAGATGCTCATCTCTCTTCTTGAAACAAGTGTTGGCAATCTTAAAATCATACGCCAATGAGAAATCAAGAAGAGTTTGTCCTTCATTGTTTAGCTCTCCAAAACCAAAACCACCATGCACCCTCGCATACTGACCAGCTTCCCTCCCAACATGCCCATTAAAGTCTCCTCCAATAAAAATTTTTCACTCTGTGGTATATGTCGAATCAACCCCTCTAGATCCTCCCAAAATAATTCCTTAAGACTGGCTTCTGTCCCGACTTGCGGCGCATAAGCGCTAACAATATTAACAGTCTCACGTCCAATTATCATTTTTAAGGAAATAATTCTGTCTCCGATTCTGCTAACTTCTACAACGTTCTTCTTCCACTCCTTATCTATAATGATGCCTACTCCATTGCGTGCACTTACTTTTCCTGTATACCAAAGTTTGAAACCTTGAATATCCTTAGCTTCTTCTCCACGCCATTTTGTTTCTTGCAGGCAAAGGATATTGATTTTCCTTTGAATCATAACCCCTACAACCTCTAAAGATTTACAATTTAATGTCCCAACATTCCAAGTACCAAATCTAATTTTGCTCTTATGGACTAACTTCTTTAGCCGCGTGCGTCCAGAATGACGCAGTAGCACTTGCTCATTTAACACTACATCCGGGCGCCGATGCAGCGGCTCTAACTCACTTATCACTGTACTCGAGCCATGCAGCGCGTTACTTACGGGCAACGACCTAGCATTAACATTATAACGTCTATTGTCCATGTTCATGATAGATTCAACAAAGTTTTACATTGGCTGTTGATGGCCTAACACAACCCTCCTCCTTTACCCGGGCTTGGGACCGGCTATAAACATAGGCGGAGTTTAATCTGGACCTGTTAATGGCCAAAAAAACTTCTGGATTTGTTATTACTTATTACAAAGTCTGGTTCTTTATAAGATGAACATGGGAGTCCAATATTATATTTGTAATTTGAAGGGTCTGGTACTTTCTCCAAATATTCGAGGAACCTATGTCTTTTGAAATTGAGGGGGGAAGGTTTTTAAATAGAAAATGTGTTACTGGAGAGTGGGATAAGACAGCTTCCTAAAAGATAGAAACCTCAAAAGAAGCGGGAAGGAAAACAATAGGGGGGAAAATGACACTAGGAAAGTCACAAGGGAGAATTACGCACAAGTTTCTCACTACACAAATAAATACTATAAGGTTTAAAGTTGTGTAGGAAGAGATACAATCCTTCCCCTTAAGTCATTTAAAGTTGTGTAGGAACTGCAAAAAATTTAGCATTTCTCTCTAAGAAAATACATTGAATCATGAGGAAAACAACCATGATCTTTATTTCTTCACAAGTGAATATAATAAATCAATAAGGTCAATTTTTTTGACAATCTGAATCTGAAGAAAAACTTCAAACAACTCATTCCTAGTGTTGTGGCCATCCTGCAATGCAAGAACAACGGTACTTTCAGAGTTATTCCTGCACACAAAACTAATGTGAGGTGGCAGTGCCCTATTTGGCCTTAGAATTTGCAGCACGTCAGTGGTATATGTTCTGTTGAATACCACTGTCCACACACAAGATTTCACTCGCAGGGAGTTTAAGATTTGTCTGTTGAGAGAAGTAATGAGGAAATCAAGGTGGGACTTACAAGAGAAGGTACTAGTTAAAACCTAAATCTAGGGTCTGTTCAAATAACATTACCACGATCTATCCTATTGTGGTAAGGTGCAGTTTTTTTGCAGTGTTATATTGCATATCTACTTCGTGAGACTGAGATAAACGCCTTTAATGGAGCTTGTGGCAGGCGAGAACTACCGATTTGGGTATAAAGCTGCTGGGGATGCATCAGAATTGGTAAAGCTGTGTCAGGAATATGGTATGGAAGCTTACGTAATAAAGTCTGTTATGGACAAGAATCAAAACTCTGCAACTTTTAGTACCAACAACCCAAAAGAGAAAGGACAAGTGTCGTCTACTCGTGTCCGGCAGGCTCTTGCTGTAGGTGATATGAGATATGTCACAGAGCTTCTAGGTCGACAACACCGTGTCGTATTGATGGCCACTGATCCAGAAGGATTTAGCGTTGGTAATTTCAAGTTTTCTGCTCCTAAATCCTGCTTGATGAATCTTGCACCAAAGGAAGGTTTATATGAGAATTGTTATCTTTTCCTTGATCAAGACAGTGTAGTGCAGTGTAGAATAGTTGTTGACACCGAGTTTGTGCATGTAGAAATAGCTGACTTAGGTTTGAGTGACAATGTCAGGACTCAACATTTTCAGTTGCTGCAAATTGAATTTGCTGGTTCCAGTTCTTGATTCTGTTGAAAATTTAGCATTTTATGCTCAATTTGACTTAGCTATGGTATAGTTGTATCATATTCCCAAAATTATTGGGATTCAACTGCTTTATATGTCATGAAGCTGATCAAAGTAGCTATGGTTTAAGGTTCATTCTGTTTCTTTCACTCTGCATCTATTTGGTAAGCTCAAGTGACTCAATTGTTTGTTTAGTCAAAGCTTCAAGTGTGGTTTAATCAAGCGTGCTGAAGATTATTGTATTTATTGTATTGTTTAGACCACCCAAAAGCCCTGTATGACATCTTGGCAGCGTCGATCATAATACTCTGGAGACTACCAGCTGCCAAGAAAACAACAAAAATAAACGCATGTTTGATTACTTGTTTTCAAAACAATATTTTATTTTGAAAAGGAAAAAAAAATGATTGAACTTGTTTGGAAATGAGTTTTTTATTATCTGTTTTGGGAAAAAAAAAAGTTAAAAATTTCTGAAAAATTAAAAGATAAGAACATCTTTCTTTTTTTTTTTTAATATTTTGCTATTTCTTGTTTTGCAAAATTAGAGGAAGGGTAGAGTACATATTTTATTACATCTTTAGTCCTTTAACTTTATACAAAATTTTATTTAGATTCCTTAATTTTATAAAGTGTTTTTTTAATCATTTAACTTTAAAACAGTTAATTTCATCACAAAAAATTTTGGTTCCTAAATTTTATAAAATGTCTTTTAACTTTACATAAAGTTTAATTTTGATCATAAAATATATTTTAAATCATTTAACTAATTTCATCATAAAAAAAAATTTATATTAAATTTTTAAATATTGACAAAATATTTTCAAATGTTGGTATATTAAGTTTAATTTTCTTAAATAACAATGATTAGCATAGAATAATCATTTAAAACTAATAATAGTAGAATTAGAAGATTGAATCACTGAAATGATATTTTATAAAATTAATGAATCAAATTGAAATTTCATAAAATTACAGAATCAAAAGTACATCTTAGCATTTCATCAATGACAATTATGTTAACAAAATAAATAATTCTTTCATCCTTTAACCAATCTATAGAATTGTTTTAAAAGCATAAAAATAGAAAATAGAATCAAACAAGTCGATGTATGAGACAGATTTGATAATAAACTACAACCAAACAAAAAGGACGAAAAATTCATAATTACTTTGTCTCGTACCAATTTCTATTTGGTATTCCGTGTTCCTTTGGGTCACAAAGATGGATGAGTACGTAAGGCTATCAATCTCCGGGGATGAGCATTGACCCTTTTCTTTGTTTGGGCCGTTTAAATTAGATTTGAAGAGTGAGTTTAAAATTTTAGAAAAATTAACCTTTTAATCTTCCAACTTTTAATTTACTTGTAACTCAATTCCTCAACTATGACTCACTGTGACTCAGTCGCTCAACTATGACTCGCCTATGGCTCAGTCTCTCAACTTTTGAATCACTTACAATTTAGTCCCTCAACTTTTGTTAATTTTTTTTATGTTAGCTTAGATCTCACATTAATGAGCAAGAGGAGGATATTTTAAAACAATATATGAGCATTTTTTTATCTTTTTTATTTGATAAGAAAATTTTTTAAAAAAATTAAAACATAAGGACTAAATTATAGGTGAATCAAAAGTTGAGGGACTAAGTCATAGCGAATTATAGTTGAGGGACTCAGTCGCACCGAGTCAAAGTTGAAGAATTGAGTTACAAATGAGTTAAAAGTTGAGGGATTAAAAGATTAATTTTTCCTAAAATTTTTAATAAAAATTTATGTTTTGAAAAACTTATGCTAAAATATTATCTTTATTTTAAATTTTATATTCAATAAAATAAAAAGTTATAACTAACATGCAATGGGAGCCAAGATCTTGGATTAGGAGGATTTGCTTAAAAAAAGTATTAATTTTAAAAGCAATGCAATAATTAAAAAATTAATTATATATATTTTTTATATTACTAGGCTTTGAGCTGGAATTTTAAAAATTTTGAATTTGAGTTTAGAGAAAGAAATACGTGAATTTAATATTCAAAATATTAAAAAGAAAGGATGCATAACATAAAGGGAAAGAAGTGGAAAATCTAAAAATTCATACCCATCATATGTACTTTTCTCAATTAAGGGAGGCTTGTTGCCACTGTTAATTGGTGTAGGTCGAAGAATGAATTATGACTGCTCAATTATGATTTTAAGTTTAAATCTGTGTAAATGTAAAATATATGTATGAAAGACCTCTTTTTGACCTCAAATATTTTGTAAATATGTAAAATAAAATGATATTAAATGTGGAGGATTTAAAATTTTAAATTCTCTGAAATTGATATCACGTGAATTTCATGGATTTTTCCTATTTAAAGAAAAATATTTTATATTTTATAAATAATACTAAAATGAGAAAAAAAAATACTAAAAAAATACCTATAAAGTCATGAATCTTAATCTTAATGTTAGAAGATTTAAATCCAAATAGGGATGGTCCACACGTTTCGAGACTCATCCAGTCACCCCCAAATTTTTTGCCATTTTGTACAAATTGCTGGCACCACAAAAGCAGCCTAAAATACACAAAAAATTCTAGAAACTATATTAAAATTATATAAAGTTATTTTAAAATATATCTTTCTTTCCTTAAACAAAAACCATACACATCGCTCAATTTAATGTTTTGCATTAAATTGACTTACCTACTTATTTTATTAAACTTAAAAAAATAATTGGATATGGTCAAAAAATTCGAAGAAGTGCCAAATTTTAGGTAAATGTTTTGTACAAAAAATTTTAGATGAGATGTGTATTGGGTTAACAAGAGACCAGTGTCATCATGTCAAGCCAGAATTTTTTTGAATTAAATAACATTTTAGAAACATAATATAAATTACATACTAATAAATTCCTTTTTGTACCAATACTTATATTTTAAATAAGAATAATTTTGACTTTTAAACGATTTGAATTAAAAAGATAGTTTAAATAGCTGGTAAAGAAAAGAGAATTTAAATAAAATATCAAGGTATTTATTTTTTTATACCGTTAAATATAGGTAAGTTTGATCTTGAGACAAGACATGCTTTTAAATTTAAACATACTTACAAAAATATTTATAAGTTTGTTATCGACAAAATTATCTTATCAACAAAAGATTTGAATCCATGATCAGTGAATCATTTGGTTAAATTTTTATCAATTGGATCAAGATGTAGGATCTAAGATTATTCATGGTGCATCAATTTAGCTGCAACCTGCAAGGAAAACTTTTTTTAAAAAAATATTTTCTATCAGTGTCTGGTTTTGTTGCATTAACCGCAGGTAGTTACAAAACATGGAAAACGACAAAAATTAATGCTTGCATGGAAAGAAAATGATATATGTCTATATATATATATATATATATATTAAAAAAACTTGAGAGAGAAAAAAATTTTGTCGGCAAAAGTGACATGACATGATTAATTGATTCTTATGTTGAATTTAAAAAAAAAAAAGCTTTTCCACCAAAAAACAAAAGCTTGAGTGTCACACTTTTTTGAAATTTGAATTTACCCGAAAGTTTGGGATAATGCCAAAGTTGATGGGACCTGCTTTGCACCTTGTATTGATTTGGTCTCTAGTCTCTGCCTTTTTTTTTTTTTTTAATTATCTCTAAGGATTTCTCATAGTTATGAATAGAATATCATTAAGAAAAATTTAAATAATTTAAATTTAATTTATACAGCTTAAGTTTTTATTTTTTTTAGTATTGAATTTTTTGACAGGAGAAATATTAAAAATTATATTTTATTATTTTTTAATCTAAAAAATTCAAATTAAATTGATGTCAATTAATTCATATTTTAAAGGCATAAGGAGGCTCAATGAAGTCATCAAACAAAATCAGTGAACAATATATCTAAAGAGCTGAAGTTGAATAAAAATAAGTACTCTCTTATCTGAAAAATGTAAAATATTTTTAACTAAATTTAACTTTAAATAAAGTATTTAATTATCTTCAAACTAATATTATATTTTGATATTTACTTTTATTCAATATAATATTTAACTATAAAATAAATATAAAAATATTTATTTGTTATTCGCACTTTTAGAAAAAAATATAATAATTTTACCTTAAAATATAAAACTACCTTATATTTTTAAATATTTAATCTCTCAAAAAATGTCTTATATTTTTTAATGGATGGAGTACTCCTTTGATTTTATTATATTGGTCTTTCTAAAGTAAAATTTTTGTTCCATATTTTAAAAGTATTTTTAATAATACTTTTTTACTCTTACTATAAAAGACTAATATAATAAGCACACATAGTATATGTTTAGAAAATAGTAATTAATGTTATTTTAAAATTTTAAAATGAAAAATAAACAGATACATAAATTTTTTGAAATTGGTGACAATTAGAAAGAAAGGGAGGGAGCATCAATTTTTATTAGATAAGTAAATAAATTCAGTGTTTGGATTAATCCAAATAAGGGTAAAACAAAATTATAAGAAGGGGACAAATGAAAAACTGAAGTCAACCAATATAGAATTATATAGAAAGTATAGAAAGCCATCTTGGACTTTATTCAAATTCATGGAGCCTAATTTGTCTGTGTAATTTATAAGAAGATATGATATTTATAAATATTGTGGCTTATTTTTCAAAATCTAGTTTGAATTAGTGTTTTAAAAACCAAATCGAATGTAAATTGGAAAGGCATTTTTATGGATAGGCTAATAGTCAAACAAGTAATGTAATTAAATAAATAAATATAATTTAAATATAATAAATTAAATAAATTTACTGTATTTCATTTTTATAAACACAAGGGGTGGGATCTCCTGACACTATAAATTATTTCCCATAACGTATTAAGAGTTAAAAAATAGATATGAAATGACATTAATAATTGAATAGTAACTCAACTTCTATTCAATTCGATTCAACCATAAAATAAAATTTTTGATCTAAATTGAATTGTTAGCCAGTTTGGTTGACAATTCATTTAGTTGAGTTCTTAAAATAATCTGGATACTCTCTTTGTATTAATTTATAAGATACTTTTAAAAAGATTTAGTATCTCACAATATAAAACACTTTGATTGATAAAAATAAGATTTCATTGACTATACTTTTCTAATATTATCTTTCTTATCATATTCTATCTCTCTTTAAAAAAAAAATTCTCAAATAGTTTCCATTTTTGAAAGTTTAATGTTTTATTTTGAGAAAATAAGATTGCAAAGTTTATTTAATGCCTCTTTATTAGTATAGTTAGTTTTATCTAAACATATCTTACAAATTAAAATGGATATAGTACTATGCTGGAATTGGCTTCTTTCCTCCTATCTTTTCCACCGTTAGATCTCAACTTCAATGGTTGAGATTTAATATATTACAAAGCTTGGAAAAAAAATTATTTATAAAATATTTTTTCTCACACATCTTAAGCTTTCAAGTAAATTGGGACGGACTCTACGTAAGGTTGGAATCTACAATTTTATTTGAAGAGTTTTAAGTTATTCTTGTTTGTTATGATAACTACTAACCGCACGTCCGTTAATCTTTAATATTCTCATCTCATATAGACCGTCCTAAATTAATTATAAAATATTTTTAAACAAAATCTCATATAACAATAAATCTTATTAAATATACTTAGCAATTTATTTTTTTCAAAACAAAAACATAAAATTTAAAAAATATTCTTTATTTAATAAATTGAAAAGAAAGAAGTGCATAAATTAAATAGAGAGAGATATGATAATATTTGAATAAACCTTTTACTTGTTGCCCAAAATATCCCTATAGCTAGAGATGAACATCAGTCAATTTGATGGCAAAGTATATAAAATTAATCAATCAAACAAAGATAAAAATATGAATCTAATTAAATAGAACAAAGTAATCAAACTGAATAAGAACCAAACCTAAATTTGACAATTTGATTTGGTCAGTTAATTTAGTTTTGGATTTCATGTTGAACTACTTGGACTTGGGCTAATTTTTTTTTTTTACTAAAATAAACAAGACTTATATATAAAATTGGGCTTGTAAAGTGATAGCAGCTTATTTTAATGAGGGATTTAGGTTTCAACTTCTCAAATTATATATTTACTTTTATTTAAGTATAATATTAAAAAGAGTAAAATAAAACTAAAGTAATTAATAAACTAAATATAATTTATAAATTAATAGATTATATATATACATGATAATTTAGTTAATTTGTTCTATTCAATTCTAAATATTAATAAATGAATCGAATCGATCAACTAAAATATTTTTGTAAAAAAAAATTGAATCGAACTGAAGAATTAAATAAATTGAATCAAATAACAAAAATTTGATCTGATTTTCAGTTTGGTTCATTTTTGCTCACACCTACCAACAGCCAATATGAGGCTAATTTTTTAAAGAATTTAAGTGTCATTTAAAAGATTATTCTCTCCTAATATTAAAATAAATTTATTTAATAAAATTTTAATCTTTTTAAAGTAGTTTATATTTTAGAATGCTGATTTTTTTTTAAAATTGTTTTATAATTTGCCACGCAAGGAATATGACTTTCTGTATTTCCGTAGGTGATTCATGGAAGGAATTAATGAATGAATTCCCAAAATCCCGGCTTTCAACATTGGCCTCACAATCTCTATACATATGTCGTTTTCTCACGGCCTCAATTGTTTGATAATGCAGTGCATTATTTATGAGTCATCCTTGTCGTTTTTAATTCAACCAAAAATATTTCTAAACAATATTATAATTATTATTGATCACCATATTGGGCACAGCATCACAAATAAACTTGAATATATCCACTTTTAGGTTTTAGTGTGATGGGGACAACGTGGTCAAGAAGGGTACGTAGGTTGAGGTTTCTTAGAATACAAGCAATAATTTAAAAGAAAATTACACCATTTTCTAAAAAAATTATTGAAACTATATAAACTTTACTTTTATTTTCAAAATATGTAGCGTCTATCTGAAATAAAAATATTGCTTTAGTTAAGCGTTCTATTTTAATTTTGGGGAAATCGCATTGTATGCCCTAAAAAAAGAAAAAATTATACTTTAGACCCAATATATTCTAATATTGTGCTTCAGACTCAAGAGCTCTTGTTGTTATTTTTTGGGGGCGAAAGTATAATTTTGCTCTTTGTGTAATTTGAAAACTCAACTTGTGCAAAACTCTCATCCATGAAATACAACATAATATTCATGAATTCTCAATATATACAATGTTCATGTGTATTTAGTTGATTTGTAAGTTAAAATATACAAGTCACACAAAACATGTATAACACAATATATATAGATGCACAACATGATATTCATGAATTCGCAATACAATATTCATGTGTGTCCAATTAATTTATAGGTTAATTAAAATATACAAGTCATGCGAATCATATATAACATAATGTTCATGGGTGAAAAACATAATGTTAGTAAATTCTCAACACAATGTTCATGAATTTTTAACATAATATCCATGCATGAACATTCAATTGAGAATGAATGAATATTGTATTGTGCATCCATCAACATAGTGTTGTATATTGTTTGCGTTATTTATACATTTTATTAAACCTAATAATAATTAAACACACATGGACATCGTATTAAAAATTTATGAATATCATGTTGTGCACCTATAGATACTGCGTTATACATTACATGAGTTTTTAAACCACACAAGAGCAAAATTATACTTTTGTTCTAAAAAAAATTGTAACAAAGGCCATTTGGCCTACAATACAATATCAAAATGTATTGGGCCTGTAGTGTTATTTTTTTAGGGTCCTTATTGTGATTCCCCCTTTAATTTTTTTATTAAGGTATTACTGTTAACGGGGGTGTGGGTTAAATTTAAAAATTAAATGGAAATTATTTTAATAAAAATTAAAATTATACCAAACTGTAAACTAATATATTCTTTTTATATTTTTTAAATAAATTTATATATGTTCTAGAAAAATGATTTTCATGAAATGTGTTCATTTAAAAAAAAAAGCTAAGAAAGAACAAAAATATCAGATAAATTTAAAAAATTAAAACTCAAAACTATACCTTTCCTATTCTTCTTAATACAAAAAATACTGATGAAGCATTTTCAAGAAGTTGAATATTATTCTTTTCTTGTTATACATAAACTTAATTACCTGAATACTCTCTCTTTTTCTCGAATGGAATCATGCCACGTGATTAACTATTTTTAAAAAAGTGTATCTAATGATCTCTTAAGAGAATTATTCATAGATAAAACTAACAATAAATCACTATTTAAGAAAAAAATAAGTTGCTATTAAAATTTTAATTAACAACAAGCAATTTCACATTGGTCTGAGGAAAATTTATCTACACATAATTTTTTTAGAAAGTCCTACTATAATTTTTCTTTTTTTGCCAAAATTAATTGTATCTAAGTTCTCCTCTTCTAAAAATTTATTTGCTTAGATAAAAAGTCATTGGACTGAGGAAAATGATACGGAACTTATAAAATATTTTGAATTCAAATTTTGTAAATAAAAATTACTGTGGAATAGATATTTCTATTTAAATTTATATAACTTTTTTTTTTTGCCGAAACCTAAATTAATATACCAACTACGATACAGTTGTAAAAAAAGATTTTGCCACGAAAGATTTCAATTTTTTGAGACAACAAAAGTTTACCACATAGTCTGAATGATACATTATTGAATGAAAATAAATATTAGTATCCATAAAAAAAATAAAAGATTTGAGTAATTTAGCTCAATCAGCTTGTTTTTTAGAATTGTATCACCTACTTCCTATATTTCCCCAATTAACTAGAATTATAATTAATATCATCATCCATCAATATCTGTGTTATCATCAAGTAATGCCAAATATGAATCATTAATATATCATCACTCAGCCATCACAGATATTAAATATAAAATTTATAATAAATTGTTTGATTCACAAGCTATGTGACCCTATGAATATAATAGTGCAAGATCATTTTTGGGAGAACGACACTTAGATCATAAACAAATAATTTTATGTTAGTTTGGTTCCAAAATATTTTTGTGTTAGAGGAATTGCATTTATAGATGAAGACAATTTACATGATTCTCAATTACAAATAAAATATTTTAGTTTAATAAGTCATTTTTAATGATCTGTAATTGAGATTCCTATATTTATAATTACTTAAATATATATTTACAATCATCATTTAAGAAAAAATTTATAATTTAATTGTCATTAATTGCCTCTCTTTTTTTAAAAAGAAAAAAAGAAAAAAGACATAAAGTTTAGGTGAATCTGTGAGTCAGGCCTTGAGGCTTATCAAAGACTAAAACATTTCTTTAGGTTTAAATAGTATTTATAAAGGTATTTATAAATTGCTTATCAGTTACCAATAAGTTTCTTATATTGACAAATTGGTTCAATTTTTTTTAAAAATTCAAACAATTCCTAATCCCACCTAATAATAATGTATTAAATAGAGAAGATTTCATTCTTATGATAAAAAATAAGATAAGAAGACCAACAAAATTAAATAAGATACAAGTACTAATGCAAAAAAAAAAAATTTGAGAGCTGCTACCAATTAAATCGAATAATATTTGAATATAATTTAGTCAGATCGTCATATAGAAAATAATAAAACCTTAAGAAATTAGAATGCGCCAAAGTACTATTGGACCCAACGAAGCCTAATAATTCTATTTTGAAAGTGACATGACAACTATATATGCCATCTGTCGTTATATTCTGTCGCAGTGCTTTTGAAAGCGTTCTCAAATATTTACCCAATTAAATAAAAAAATATTTACTCGAAAAAAAGAGTTCTTAAATATTGTATAATTAACCTTACATATTTAAAGTATTTATTTTTAATTAAATTAAAACATGTGATCTTTAATATATTATTTATATTATAATAAAATTTTGTCATTAATATTATCAGTTTTTTCAACTGTTATTAGTATTATTAATAATTTAAAATTTATTTATCTTAATTTGATTAAGTAAAAGCATATTAAGTATATAGGATTAAGTATCTAAATATTCCCCTGGCTAATAAAAAATGTTGAGAGTTTTAAAATTTTAATTAAAGACCTTAATCTTTTCTTAACATTTAAAAAATTAACTGACCAAAATGCCTTATTAAAAAATATTAAAAAGTTAGTTGGAACTAAAAAATTAATATGGAAATAAATATTTAACTGAAAATGATTATAATTGAGTTTCCAAAATTTTCAGTTTAATTATTTTTAAGATTTCCAAATTATATGTTTTCATGAGAAAAAAATAGATTCTTTCTTGAATGTTAATAAGAAGGAAAAAAATTGAGATTTTAAACTTTTGAAATCCTATAGCGTCATGATCCTTCTTGCTTAGTCCTAAAGTATGGTCGGCATCAAAAATCAAAATATTCTATTTTGTATCAATAGAGATTGGGCGGAGTTAAAAAGATTCGATATCTTTTAGGCAGAGGTTGCACATTTGAATTTTGCATTTCAAAAATAAAAAAGTAATCACCTGTCATTCATGACTGACCTTTCTTAAATTTAAATTATTCATAATATTTTTTCTATCTTAATTTATAAAATATTTTTAGTGAATATAACTTATTAATAAAATTCATTAAATGTAAGTTATAATGTTAATTTTTTTTATAAAATTTAAAAATATCCACCTTAAATACAATAAATTAATGAGGAATAATATTAGAATAATAATCATTAATAAAACTTTGATTTTTTTTAAAATGTTCTATATTTTAGGACTGCAAATTATATTGAAAAATGTCTTATAAAATTAAATGGGGGAGTATCAACTAGTTACATCAAATTCATCACCCCCCCCCCAAAAAAATCTATTTAGAAGTAATTTCTGCTATCTTAAATATAAAAATTAGATATAACTAATTTATATAAACAAATAAAATTAGTTAAGTTAGTTATTTGTAAAAAAATCTATGTTTGTTTGTCTAAAATATCCATCTTTTTTTAATAATTTACATTGAAAAATACTCATATTAATTGCACATATTTGTAAAAAAAAAAGGGTTAATTTGAAAAATAAATAAATATGAGAAATAAAGGAGATATGTCCAACTTGTTTCCAAATTTTAAGCCGGATAGAGTAATATATTAGAAACTACACCAAGAGAGCATAATATTATTATGGAACATTCTTTTGGCCAAAAGATTTTCAGAAGATTGGGGAATTAGCAAATGTAGTATTAAATAATGCATCTTCAATTTAAAGTTACCTTATCAAGATTTAAAGCACATTAGATTCTTCACGCTACTAAATAAAGATTTGCCTTAACTTTTAATCTGGACGTAATAAATACATTGACAATGTAGAATCAATATTGTTCAAGTGATTGCCAGCTACATGGGTTAATTTAAATTTTAAAATGTAGAATCAACTTTTAATTTTTGCTTTCTAATTCCATTTCATGTAATACAGCTTCATGAGTTCTAAATTTCATTTGGACGGCTCAAATTTTGAGATTTTTTTATAGCATGTTTAAATGAGTTGGATATTAAAAACTCATCAGAATCAAGACATGTCTCTGTATTTAAATAGCACTTACAAAAATAATTATTTCCTCTGTTAGAAAATGTAAGACATTTTTTGAGGAGTTTGATGTTAAAAAATGTAAGGCATTTTTAGTCTTTTGAGGTGTAATCATTGTCTTTTTTTATTTTTTTTAAAAGTGTCCATATTGATGAATGACTATATTTATTGTAGGATGTTTAATATGAGTAAATATAAAAAGATATGGTTAGTTTGAAAATAGATAAATACTTTATTAAGTGTGAAATTTGATTAAAAATACGAAAGGAATATATATCATCGTCCACCAACAAGTTTTTTTGAATCCAAAGCCTCATGGATTGCTATTTGTTAAAGAATTTGTTGTTAAGAGTACAAATTTTCATCCACCTTCTGTTACTTTCAAAATAAAAAATAAATTTAAATATAAAATATTCAAATCAAATTAAAGCTTGCTAGACGGTCCACGTTTTATAATTTTTTTCAAATACTATGATATCCTAATTAAGAGATCAATTGAAAAAAAAAAAGTTGTTTACTATTTCTTAAGCCAACAAATGACAAAGATAAAGTGGTAATAATATGCTCAACCCATAAATAGGAGTGAAAATAAGTTAGGCTAAGTTAAGTTTTTGTTAAATAAGCCTGAGCTTATATAATAAATTAGATGTTTAATTTTGGTCTAAAACTTGTATAAAGCTTTTTTTACGGCTTAGGCTTGAGCTTATCTAAAACTTAACCTGACTTGCCCTAATCTAAAAGCTTATTTAAATGTCTACTTAAAAGTAAACTTTTTAAGTAGACTTGCATTTTAGTTTTAGACGTCTCAAATATATTTTAGGACTATTATAATGTATAACCTGATTTATCAATTATAATATATAATAATTGAAAGAATTTATTAACTACAATATAATATAATATAACAATACAGTAACAACTAACAACATTAAAATTAATATATAAGTCCAATATGCTTTAAAATATAATTAGAATTAAAAAAGAATAGATTGATTAAGAATTAAATGGTGAAATTGATGTGTTTGTGATATACTCCCTTCATTCAAAAATGTAAGGCATTTTTTGAGGGGTTAGATGTTAAAAAATATAAGACATTTTTAATCTTTTTAAGTGTAATCATTGCCTTTTTTCAAAAAGTGTTCCTATTAATAGTGATTTTATATTTATTATAAGGTATTTAATAAAAATAAATATAAAAAATAGAGTTAATTTAAAAGTAGGTAACTATTTTATTGAAAGTAAAATTTGATTAAAAATACTTTATATTTTTGAACGAAAGGAGTATTACATAATATGTGTGTGTGTGTGTAAAAAGGCTGGCTTCTCATAGGCTATTTAGTAAATACATTAGGTTAATTTTGAAGTAGGTTAAATTGTAGGGCTCTATTAAAGGCCTAACCTATTCACACTCTCTGCCCATATGTGAGTTCTACTAAATCGAAAGTGCAAAATCAATGGTTGGGTCTACAAAGAGTAAATTGAGCACCTGAAAGAAATTGGAAGAATGACAATAAAATTTTAAAATTCAAAATTTATGACAATTAATCCCTCATAAATTTTTTTTAAAAAATAAATTATAAATATTAATTTAGATAGTCATAAATTTATTTAGAGTTTCAATTATAAATAAAACATTTAAATTTTAAATATAAATATCAGTTTTCAATTGATTTTTTTTTGAACAAAATTTTCAATTGAGATTCTTGTTTGCAAATTATATTGTACTGATCGATTGATTAAATTATTTAAATTATTTATAATATGGATCCCTACACTGAAGAAAAGATTGATGGTATTTGAGATGTTTTGGCTCATCAATTTTTCCAAATATTGTGGTTAAAGTGAACAATAAGGAAGAATAATTTCGACAGTTTTTGATTATTTGGACAATTAGATTGATAAAATGTTAGTTACATTTATTTTTATTATTAGTTATAGTTAGTTCATTTTGCAAATAAATACTACAATACAGTTTTGACTTGTATAGTTATTAATTGCGTTGTTTAGTTATTATGTTAATAAGAAAATACAAACATTTTTTTAAGGGGCAAAAAAAGCTTTCCAGCTACAAAAACTGATGTAACAAAGACTTTCTACTCAGTTTTTAAGAAAAACTAATATTAACTTATTTTCTATACTCTTTTACGATGTAAAAAGTCTTTTATAACGGATATACAAAGTTTTTTTTTTTTTGCAGCTGTGATATTTCCCCCAAGAATTTCTGCTTATATCTTGAAAAAGATTAATCTATTAGAGGAAGACACTTGTAATGTTTCACAAAAACCAAAAAAAAAAAAAAGAAGAAGAAGAAGAAGAGAAATCTCTATCGTCAATGTTATATTTATTGCTGGTGGATCACATAGTGATTCAATTTGCTTATAATGATCAAATGTACGAATATGATTCAAAAGAAAGAAATATTGAAAGCATATTTGTTGAAGTTTTTGGCTGTGCTGCAATAATTCATTCATTGTGAAAATGACTTCATGACGCAAAGTTAGGACCCAAATTGGGAATAAGCTCTCTCTCTCTCTCTCTCTCTCTCTCTCTCTCTCTCATGTCTTTGTTGCTTTGTTAAGTTGTGTTCGTTGATTATCCCGTGACCAAGATGGTACTCTGGATCTGTGCGGTCAAGGGAACGTATTTGAGTAAGGACAAATTTTGTCCCTGACAGAAATAGAAAAAAAATAAAAATATACATAGAAGGAAAAGGAGGGAAAAAAATAATAAAATAATCATAATCATAATCATAATTTTGTAAATTTATTGACTAAAAATATGAGATTTGAATCCAGTGAGTAATTTAAATATATTCAGTGAGTGTTTTATATGGCATTAATTGAATAGTTGTTGATGATTTTTTTTATAATATTTAAAAAGTATCAAATCTCATATTTTTTGAGGTAACATCATATGTAAAGAGTGTTCTAATCATGTTAATTGTTTTGAATTTTTTTAAAAAAATATATTTTAATAATTTTCAAATATTGATGAATTTAAATACTAAAATTAATACATTTATTGAGTGAGTGTATTTAGGAGACTCACTGAATTTAAATCCAACAAAATATATGCAAGTTTTATGATTCTCAAAATCAGAACATCCTTGCTAACCATCTATTTGAAAACTTATTAAAAAATAATTAATCTAATAGAAAAAATTAATGGAAATCAATAATTTTCATATAAAAATCTTAAATATATATTAATTTAATTATAGTTACAATATGATAACAATAAGTCTAATAAGTTATTATTTTCTTATTAGGATATTCCTATTTGAGGCATGAGTAGACACCAAATTTGAGTACTTATATTCAAATTTTAATTTATCGCATTAAGAGATATCAATCCTTTTTACTAAACTCAACTCTAATTAGCATATCGTTGTGATATGAATTTAGTAAATTTAATAAAATCAAATTAACCAGTAAACATTAATTCTAGTGAAATGGGTTATATTCGTATAGGTATGAGATCTCATATTTGATTATATGATTCATTATTTGAAAAAAAAAATAACAAAGAAAGAAAGAAGAAAGAAAAAGGAAAGGCACATGCCTAGCTCTAAAATCGCATTGTCCTTTAGGCCAATGCATCCACACACAGCAGAGCCACAGAGTTCTCTGAAACTAAATACCTCCAAAGCACATACGGGACTCACATGCCTTATAGATGAACTTCTTTGAGTCTTCAACCCAATCATCAACAACACTTGTGGAGCCTATTGCCACAACAAATACAGACAGATACAAAAAAACAAGTTAATCATTCTTTATACACCCTCAAAACTTATCATCATCTTCATCTATATCATCAATCAAACTCTTTCTTCTTTCCCATACTACGAAGAGCTTCTTTTTCAAAACATTAAACACCTTCGCAGTTTCCTCAGCAAACAGAAAGCATGGTAAGTAACTAAGCTAGCTCATCATTCACTTCAAGGATGCAGATGTGTGGAATTAATTTTTTGTTTGTTTGTTTGTACTTTTTAATCTTTGCAGGTGTTGGTTTCTGGCCATGGAGGGAAGAAAAATGCAGAGGACAGTGTTGCAGTGGATTTTCGAGGTCAGCCGGCTGACAAATCTCGTACCGGCGGCTGGTTGGCTGCCGGACTTATCTTAGGTGATGATGCTCACAACTTTGAAAATCTTCAGAGTCAAGTTCAGCATTTTGGCTTTTGCTTCTTCATTTTCTTTTCTGAGAAAAAAATCTTATAACACCAACTAATCTAAATTCAAGTTGACACAATAAAAGACCTACTTGAGTGCTCATATTGAAACACCTTTTGGGGAAAAAAAAAAAGAAACTCTTATATGTTGAGGAGGAGCTTACCAAAGCCCAGTGCCCATATCGAAGAACTTCTGAGAAAGAGAACACTCATAAATGTTGAGGAGGAGCTTACTGGAGTGCCTACATTAAAAAGCGATCTGATAGAGTAAACCAGCTCGAGAGCTCTACCAACATCTTTTTTTTTCTACTTGCAAAGCTTAAATTCAAAACCTTGGTTGATGGGGTGTTAAGTTTCTTACCATTCAACTTAATTATGGATTGTAATGTAACTTTTCATTTTATTTTTTTATGGCAGTAACTGAACTGTCAGAGAGAATATGTGTGATGGGAATAAGTATGAACTTGGTGACATACTTAGTGGGAAATTTGAATCTGGCATCAGCAAAATCTGCAACCATTGTGACCAATTTTCTTGGAACTCTGAACCTTCTTGGGCTGCTTGGTGGGTTTCTGGCTGATGCAAAACTTGGAAGATATCTCACTGTTGCTATTTCAGCCTCCGTAGCTGCTCTGGTAATTAAGTTTCAAGCTCTTATAGTTATTAAATCTGCAGATTCTAATTTCTTCTTTTGTTAAGTGGAAATTAATCTTCATGCATGTTTCTATAATTATCTTCTCCAAAAGTCAAAGGATTTGGGTCCTGTGAGTGATTGCTACAGTTAGAAACTATGTATTAAGGAAAAGAAAATGTTCTGTTTGGTAAATCTGGTTTTTTTTTTTTTAAAAAAAAAAAACCAGACTTATAGTTGTTTGGTTGGTTATCTGTTTTCACAATTTCAAAATCAACGTTTTGTGAGAAGCAACAAATATTTGCCTTTAGTGAAAACATGGCTTAGCTGGCTTTGAACAGATACACAAACAGACTAGTCAATTTTTTTTGACCGCAAATAATATGATTTTTATTTTCTTGTTAATTCAACTTGCACAGCACAACACTCATGTGGAGAAAAAAATTTTTCTCTTTATTTAAAAATAAAAAAATTTAAAAATACAACAAAACAAAGGAAATAGTTAATTTTTCTGCTCTGTTTTGACTTTTGGCAATATTTTCAAAACAGAACAGAACACCTAAGACTAACTATGACTAATTCCAAGTGACAAGGGTAAAGTGGTGAATGAATGGATTAAATCAAATAAAACGATCTTATTACTTCAGGGGAAAAGTAAAAAAGAAATAGAAAAGAAAAGAAAATATAACACAGAAAAGAAATTAGATTACAGATTTCAGGCTTACACAATTAATGGCATCAAATTTTCTTCTGAGTGAACAGGGCACTTGATTAGTCTCTCTAGTTCATACAATTCCAAGAAATATACACTTAAGAACAGATCAATCACACCTATAATTAATACCTTTTAGACAATATTAATTTTTTTTAAACAAAATGACACTATTAAATTACTTATCTACACCTCAAATTTTCTTGTGTCGTGTCTGTTATTAACTATCTGTCTCTAAGCAAGTCTTTGTACCCTGAGGGGAAGATATTTGGGAAAAAGAACTGAGGTCCTTCAAGAGAATTAAGTTTATAAATTTAATTCTCTTACAGGACCTTAGTCCTTTCTAATTCACTAAACCATAATTGACTTGAAAGACCCTGGTCCTTTTTCCAAATATTTTTACTCCATGAAATATTTTTACTCCATGATCCTATTTACCAACTTTCCCATTCTAATACACCAATGATGTGTAAGGTCATTTAAATACTTCTCGTTTTTTTCCCATTCTCTCCTCAAATGTTTTAAATACTTTCATATTAGTGATCAATTCAAAAGATTTAGATTATAGAGCGAGCAATCTCTAACTGTTCTTATGCCATTTCTTATGCACCAATTAGCTTGTATGCATGTAACATCCTATTGAGAAATTAAGTTCTTGTGTCATTTCTCATGCACCAAATAGTGTGTTTGTAACATCATTTAAATTCTCATCATTTTTTATCAAAATCTCTCTTTGAATGTACAATTTACATTTATTTTTGTCTGTGTGATATCAAGACTATTGAAAGAGCAATCTCTAAATAAGTTTTTGTGTCATTTCTCATGCACCAAATAGTGTGTTTGTAACATCATTTAAATTCTCATCATTTTTTCTCAAAATCTCTCTTTGAATGTACAATTCACATTTACTTTGTGAATGCGTGATATCAAGACTATTGAAAGAGCAATCTCTAAATAAATTCTTGTGTCATTTTTCATGGACCAAATAGTGTGTTTGTAACATCATTTAAATGCTCATCATTTTTTCTTGAAATCTCTCCTTGAATGCACAATTTACATTTACTCTTGTGAATGTGTGATACCAAGACTATTGAAAGAGCAATTTCTAAATAATTTGTTGCCATTTCTTATGCAACAATTAGTATTCATGCAACATCATTTAAATGCTCATCATTATTTTCTTGAAATCTCTCCTTGAATGTACAATTTACATTTACTTTTGTGAATGTGTAATATCAAGACTATTGAAGGAGCAATCTCTGAATAAGTTCTTGTGCCATTTCTTATGCACCAATTAGTATACATGTAAAAATATCATTTAAATGTCCATCATTTTTTCTAGTTCGCTCTTTTAAATGTATTATTTACATTTGCTTTTGTGAAAGAATGATATGAAGGCTATTGAGTGAGTAATCTCTAAGTAAGTTCTTGTGCTGTTTTCTAACACATCAGGGAGTATTTCTCCTCACTTTAGCCACAACCATCCCGTCGATGAGGCCGCCGGAATGCACACAAGTCCGGAGACAGCACCACGAGTGCGTCGCGGCGACCGGAAACCAGCTAGCCTTGCTGTATGCAGCACTATACACCATAGCAGCAGCAGGAGGAGGAATAAAGTCCAATGTATCAGGGTTTGGATCAGACCAGTTTGACACATCAGATCCAAAAGAAGAGAGGAAGATGATATTCTTCTTCAACAGGTTCTACTTCTTCATAAGCATAGGGTCATTGTTTGCAGTGATAGTGCTTGTTTATGTGCAAGACAATGTGGGAAGAGGTTGGGGATATGGAATCTCAGCAGGAACAATGGTGATTGCTGTGGCAGTGTTGCTTTGTGGGACCCCTTTTTATAGGTACAAGAAAGCTCAAGGAAGTCCTTTGACTGTTATTTGGAGAGTCATGATTTTGGCTTGGAAGAAGAGGAAGCTTCCTTTGCCTTCTCATCCAAGCTTTCTTAATGGATTCCATGAAGCTGAGGTCCCACACACACACAGATTGAGGTATGTATATACTAAACTACCTTTTATTTTTTTTATTATTATAAGCAAACCTATAAATTTCTAAAAAACATTAATTACTTTTTTTCAAATTATATCTCATTAATAAATAAGTACCATTGAATTAAAGCAAAAAAGTAAACATAAATTATAAGAGTATTTTAGTCCAAATATTTCAATTTCACATATAATTATTAGGATTAACAAATTTTCTTCCACTACTTGGGCTGATTGAAATTTTCTTATATTTAAAAACATAATGAGTTTTTTCTGGTCATTGGCAGAACCAGGACCGTGGTTTAGGGGATAATTGTTTTAAAAAGTAATTTTTAAAATAATTTAATAATTAAAAAATAATTATATATATATATACATATTATGTTACTAGGTTTTGAGTTAAAAATTTGAAATTTTGAATTTGAGTTTTAAAAAAATAAAATGGATTTAATATTTAAAATATAAAAAAATAGGACACGATGCAAGAAAATAATTAAGGGAAGGTGTGTAAAATCTAAAACTCCACTCCTATATATATATATATATATATAATTTTTCAAAGTCACAGTGGCATTTGATCAATTGAAAATATTCAGGGATCTTTCAATTAAAAAACATAGTAAATAATTAACCAACGATTAAGTGAATTCGAGATATATATATATATATATATATATTGAATAAGATTCAAATTTTGTAAATAACTAGAAAAACCAATTTTAGGATTTAGCATAGCTACCGTCTATGCGGGACTTACTCGTACACGAATATGGTTTTCAATAAAAGATTATATAATTTTAGGGGCATTAGTTTTTCAATTTAAGAAAAGGAATATGTACCTAATGTAAATATTAATATTTCTAAAATTATAACTTTTAATATAATATATATATATATATATATATGAAATTAATATGATAGTAAAAGTTGGCAAATTATATACTAGTAAAAAAAATATAAAAATTATAATAAGATCAAATGAAATATTACTAATAGTCTTTTCATGCCTTCACTTCACAAGTTCACATTCTTGAAAATATAATTATATGTCTATAAATTTATGTTTAATCAACTAATTAAGTTAGGTGCAATTAGTTGGTGTTCATTGGATGGGGACAAGTTCATAATCAAAGTCTAATTTCCATTCAAAACGAAAGCATGGCTGGTGAAGTTACGTTGCTAAAGCAGCAAGCAATCAAGTGTCGTAATCATCTTCAATTATTGGACATCGATTAATTATGAAGATATGACATGTTTGTGGTTGGCATATTTCATATTTATGATAACCTTTGCTTATTATTTTTAATTATTCAGTTGTCGTTCTAAAAGTGGTCTCTCTTGATGATATGTCGGGTATAATTCAATTAAATTCAAATTCAAATTATATATATATATATATATAATACAAGGTAAAATGGTAATTTGGCCATGATATTATAAGCTCAGGAATTGGGAACCATATAGTCTTTTTTTCCCCCCTTTTTTGTGCATTTTTACTCCTAAGCATTTAAAATTATGATAATACCCCTATCATTAACTTAAACTGTTAGTTGATTAAAAAATTTTAAAAAAGAACCAAAAGAATCACATGAAAGGATCTAAAAATTATAGAAAATGACTAAACTTGTAATTTTTGGATCCTTTTGCAATTTTTTTAATCATTTTCTATAATTTTTTAATCACTTAATAATTAAAGTTAACATAAGAGAGATTGCTGTGATTTTAAACACAGGGTGAAAATGCACTAATTTAAGAAGGGGACAAAATTATTATTTTTACTTTTAGCATTCATGATGATGCTCTCATTTTTTAATTGGAGAACTTTGTTCTTACTTCACGGTTAATACAATTTAAGAGAAAAATTATAATTTTATTATTCTTTATCAATTAAAATAACTTTTTATATTAAGTACAAAGAAAAGAAAAATATCTAAAAGATGTCTTTGATAAAAATTATATAAATAAAAATTTATCCTTTAATACAACAAAACTATGCATCATTAATAACAAAAAAATGAATAAAATTAATATAAATGTATAAAAGTAAATATTTAAAAATTATACATAATTTATATACTTCTATTATTTGCTTACATAAAATACCACCTAAGCCTCTACGTGGCTTTTTTCATTTTGACATGGCAAACTTTGTTAATAATATAACAGAGTAATTAATAATAGGCAATTTTGATAAAAAAAATTAAAGGATAGTGAAATTAATTTTAAACATTTAAAGGTGGTACAGGTATATGCAGCTGCCTCAAATGTCAATGAGTATTATACATTATTTTAGCCTATTTTTGAACATCTTCTTACATTAAAAAAATGTCTTATATTTTTTAACCCAAAAAAAAAATATTCTATGGATATTATTTGTAATTTATAATAATATTTCTGAGAAGATAATATGATTTTTCATGTTTGATTGTTATTAGGTTCCTTGACAAGGCTGCAATTGTAGATGAAAATGATGAGAAAGAAGGAAACAAGAATAACTATTCTTCATGGCTGGTTTCATCAGTTACTCAAGTTGAAGAAGTGAAAATGGTTATCAAGCTCATTCCCATTTGGTCTACAGGCATTCTCTTTTGGACAGTGTACTCTCAAATGACCACTTTCACTGTTGAGCAAGCAACATTCATGAACAGAAAACTTGGATCCATTGAGATCCCTTCAGGATCTCTCTCATCTTTCCTCATCATCACCATCCTCCTCTTCACTTCCATCAACGAGAAACTCATCGTCCCGGCAGCCCGGAAACTCACCGGGAATGTCCAAGGACTCACCAGCCTCCAGAGAATCGGAATAGGCCTTGTGTTCTCCATTGTTGCCATGGTTGCTGCTGCAATTGTTGAGAAAGAAAGAAGAAACCATGCCTTGAGGAACCCTAGCTTGAAACTTAGAGCTTTCTGGTTGGTTCCTCAGTTTTTTCTAGTCGGCGCCGGAGAAGCGTTTGCTTACGTGGGACAACTCGAGTTCTTCATCAGAGAAGCACCAGAGAGGATGAAATCAATGAGCACTGGGCTGTTCTTGAGCACACTTTCAATGGGATTCTTTGTGAGTAGTTTTCTGGTTTTGATTGTGGACAAGGTGACCAAGAAGACATGGCTGAGAAGCAATCTTGACATGGCCAAGTTAGATTACTTCTATTGGTTGCTTGCAGTTCTGGGAGTACTAAACTTCACATTGTTTCTGATCTTAGCAAGCAGACATCAGTACAAAGTGCAGCAGAACTTAAACCCTAATAATGAAAGTGGAGAGAAAGAGAAAGAACTTGTGAGTGCAAGTGAACTGATAATTGGTGTTGATGGGAAGGAAGAGGCATAGATTATTATATTATTTATATTATATTTGATGATTTGGTGTTTCAGCTTTATTTATACATGTAGTGTATGAACAGAATATTGTTTCAGTTATTTCTCTGGTGAAAAAATAATAGATGAATTGCTGTGCAATATAAAAGCATAAAATAATGTTAGCATAGCAAATGATCAAAGACCTGTTTGATTTATTTTATTCTGCACTTAGTTTTTCTTCTCAATTGTTTTATAATAATTTAGCCTAGAGATATTTTTCGATACATTATGTTTCTTAACTTTGTCTTAGTATCAAAACAAAACCCCAAAAAAAAAAAAACAAAGGAAAAAGCCTGTTTGATTTTTTTTTTCAAATCTTTTTTATTATAAAATAAAAAATTAGATAAGTATTTCAGATTTAAATATTTAAAAAATATATAAACATGTCTTAGAACAATATCTTTAATGTTATTTTATTTTATTTTTTTTAAAGCACGTTATTTATAATTGAATTCAAAACTATCATCAGGTATAGTTAATTACTATTATAAATATAAATTAATTTTTCAACTTTACAACTGTCTTCACATTAACATAATTATAATTATAGATTTTTTTTTTAAGTAGAAGAGGTGATGTTGTGTGTGTCCAATAGGTCAAATAGATAATAAGTTATTAATAAATTGGTTAAAATATTGGAAAATTAGGGAGATAGATATTGTTTGATTCATTCAGAGCTGCTGCTTTTTTCTTGCTTCAAAATGCTGTTAAAATATTTTGTTAAGTGATTAAGATATGCACATTCTATTCCCTCAAATTATGGACCACTTGTATACCTGATGATTTTAGGACTGAATATAATATATTTATTTTGAATATAAAAGAAAATGGCATCTCTTAATTATAAGGTAAACAAACCAAGAACATGTTGGAAAACAAAAAGAGCCTGTAGTACAAACAAGCTAAACTTTTCAAATAGAGCTTAATATACGCAAATATATTTAAAAACTCACAGTTAATACTGACTATAACACTTCAAGCTTATTAGCTCATTTGAATTAGTTCGAATGACCAAATTATTAAATATTATTTTATTTTATTTTTTTTAGCCAATTCCAATAAAAACAATTGCAGTCAAAATAAATTAATAAAGAAAACAGTCGATATTTTATTGATGAGATACGAATACTTCTGAAATGCAAATACACAATATTAAAAAGGTAAAAGCTATAACTTGCAAATTAGTAATGAATCCTAGTTTGTTGTTGGCCAAAAGAATCCTAATTTATTCGATTTGAACTATCTTGAATGGTAGAAAATCGGTTGAGATGATTTGGACATGTACAAAGAAGACCAAGGGAGGCACCAGTGAGAAGAGTGGAATATATAACTTTGAGTCCGATTAAGAGAGGTAGAGGAAGGCCTAAAAGAACACTTTTAGAAGTTATTGAACGTGATCTGTTAATTAATAATATTCCTAAAAGCTTGATAAATGATAGAACACAATGACGTCTTGCAATCTATGTAGCCTACCCCAACTAGTAGGATAAAGACTTGTTGTTATTGTTGTTTAACTATCTTGAATAGAAGTATAATATATTTGTTGAAACCCGGCTTGTCAAAGGTTAATGGTGAAAAAACTTGCTTTTTTTGTTTAGTAAATTGCTCAATCATTTCATGTTATTTAATATTAACTGAATTTCAAAATAAATTTCATTTAAGATTAATGTACAGAAATTATTATGATATATTTTAAACTGCAATAAAATCTATTATTATTATTATTAAAATATTATCGTGGTAAAAAAAATTAAAATATTCTCAAATGAATGAGAAGATTTAAACCTTTTCCCTCATTAATTTACTGGATGAATCTACAAACACAAGGGAAGTAGCACAATTCTCAAGTCTGAGGTCAAGAATTAGAATATGCCGAGGTAAATTACACCTAAAAGAGATTCTATACGGTTTAGCTGAAGTTTATGATTAACTATGTCAAAACTGGATCTGGAAAGAACACAATAAAGCCTCATTTGGTAGTTGGAACTGAGATAAAGAAGTGGAGGTCTAAAAATTGTATGTTTGCTGCCTATGTGTGTGAACCCAGTTCTTTCCATCAGACTTAAGAGCCAAGACATGGGTTCCATCAGACTTAAGAGGTAAGACAAGAGTGAGAATTATTTTTCATTCCCATGTATATACCAAACATGTTTTAAAATTTCAGTTCCACCTCATTAGAACACTTTCGCTTTCATCAAAAACTCTTCCATACTACCAAATAGGGCATAACTCTCAAGACATTGGATCAAACAAAATTTTAAAACTAACTTCCCCAGAAATAATCTAATGCTATCAGTCAACCAGCATTTTTCTTCATCAAAGAAATCTGTGAAGAAGCATACTAACAACAGATATTTTAGGAAAATAAATTTACTAATGTAAAATGTAGAATAACCTGTAATCATAAATGTGGTGCCTTCAAGTTGGCCTGTATATGACAGTAAGGCAAACCTACAATCTTTGAATGACAACTGAATTGGCTATACCTGCTTGCTCTATAGTCTGATCCAAATCAGCAAGTTTTGTGGGAGGGAAACCCATTGTCTGAAGTTGGTAAGTTCTTGCTCCGCCAGGTCTTGATGCATCGATGAAAGCTCGAACGTCTCTAATTGTATGGTGGTGATTGAAGCGAGAAACCATGCGAGTGCCATCAGCTAACCTCAGCTGGATTGATGTCACTGGCTGTGATTCATCTACAACTAAACCCATTGAAGGCAATGGAGCAGTGTTTGGAGTACTACCAGCAACAGTTGTTTGAATAGGTTCACCAGCAGCTTCGCTGGTGGAGCTGCTGCTACCTAGAGTTCTTCCAACCCCATGGAAAGGAAGGTGCCGGGGCTTCGCAGGTTCCTGCATGGATAAGCACAAAGAAAAGTAATTACTAAAATTCATATGCAGATACAGAACAAATTTTGCCCTGGGTGACGAAATAGACATGGGCGTACAGGGTAGTTTTCATCCAGCCGTATGAGATCAACATGGACTGAAGTCCTTCGATCTGCTGGTTCAAGTTCTCGGGGACACTCAGAATTCTTTACACTCTGCATCAAGAATAAAATAATCATAAACGTAGTAGTACTTTAAAAGAGATCATGATACCAATGGTAATGGAAGACAGAATTGAACTCAATCAATATAGCTAATACATACAAGGGGCTTCAAAGTGAATATGTCAGCCATGAATTTAGAAATTACCAAATCCAAATTGAGGTTTGAACCTCTCATGGAAATGATTGTAACTATATTCCCTTATACAAGGTAAATAAAGAGACAACAAATCTCAATATATTTATTACAACGACAACAAACATTATCCCACTAGGTGGAGTTAGCCACATGGATTGCCTAATGCAATAAATTTGTTACACAAGTATAAATTTGGAAATCAATAATAAAACCCATCAAGAACTTTCTAAATCATTCTTAACGCAAGTTACCTCAAGAAAGGATGCATTTTGTGGATCATCTAAACGCCTTAAAGGTCCATCATCAACAGAAAACCCATTCCTCCAAAAAGTGATTGTGTGTGTAACAACTTCTGGGGGAGGAGCAGCATTATGCACTGTCTCACCAGAAAGCAGTCTTGCAGCTCCAGTAAAACTTGTAGACTTTTGAGGATGTTCAGAAGGGACATCAACAGCAGACTGTCTTGCTTGGTTAAAAAAATCATCAACACTGTTACCTTTGGTGGGATCTTGGACAAGCATGCCACTGTAATGATAAGAAGAACAAATCAATTTCAGCCATGGACGTAAAAAGCCACATTCCTGTGAAAGAGAAAATGTTTCTTCTATTTAGCACCAAAACACATTACACCTATTCTAGAAAAAAATAAATTAAATGGGGCCTCTCCTATGCATTTTATCCCATTCCCTTCAGAATATCAATACTTTATTTAATACAACACAATTGATAGTAAATAAATTAAATGGAGCCTCTCCTATGCATTTTATCCCATTCTCTTCAGAATATCAATACTTTATTTAATACAACACAATTGATAGTACAAATTTGGATTTGGATTCTCCATCACGTGTGATCTTGCCTTCTTCATACAGAACTCTTCAAAATGATGATATTCCAATAAGTAAGTGGATGATGTGGCACGACAACATGTAAATGTAATGGATCAAAATTAAAGATGTGCATCTTTCCAGACGAGTGCAGTCAGTTTCCCAAATTTTATGGGATGTAAAACAACTTAATGTAGACCGATTCAGAGTTATAGTTCAGATAATTTATACAAATAGAATCAGAAACGGAAAATCTTAAAACTAAGCAACCTCCACAGCCAGTTTCTTATTCACCAGGATTAGTAGAAGTTGTAACTGCAATTAATGGAATTTCAAACCACTGGGAAACAAGAATTGAACAAATACTCAGGATTTCCACAGTCAAGTTGCAACATTTGCCAAAATTAAGCTCCAACATACCCCAGCCGAGTCACAAACACATAAGAAAAAGAGAATTAAAATTATCGATACCTCTTCTCCCCTCCAGTATAATACTCCTGGGTTTCATCAGAATCAGAATCAGAACTATCACGCACGGACCGTTTCAAATCAGAAAGCGTCCGAATTCTCCCCGAACGGCTTCCGGAGGCCTTCCCAGCTGACTTACCCCGATTCCTCCGAGATCGAAGTTCATACGGCGCCCGAGACAGCGTCGGAGAAGCCGACCGAGATCGCGAAGGCGATTGCGACGGCGAGAAATCAGGGGAGTGGGATTCGGACGGAGACTCCGGAGACGAAGCCACAGAGGTGAGAATTGGGCGCGAGACTCTGTCAGGGTTATCGTTCACAACAACGTTGGGATCGATAATAGGGTTGTTGTTGGCGGTAGCGTTGTTGTTATTGTTGTCGAAGAAGGTGGAAACGGCAGCGTCGAGATCGAAGTTGTGGCTTTCCAAGAAGAAGATGGCTTCTTCCCTTGAAGAAGAAGTGATCTCGCAGAAGGAATTGATGAGGGAGGCATTGTCGCCAACTGATTCGCCTTCCATGGCAGAGGAAGATTTTTTGATCCAAGCTCTCAATCACAGAGAAGCGTCCACTTCACTGCGTCACTTTTTCGATCATGAGGGACCAATCTTGTGTTTTATGAAGCAACACACTCGCCGTTTTGTGAACACCCAAACGGCAGTGTCGTGTATGTCCAAATAGCATTTCGTTATGAATCTTCATATTCCTCAAGATGTTCATAAATCTAATCTTTAAAATATATTTGATATTAGTTTTTTAATATTATGGATGGCTTATTAACAAAGTACGTATATTAGCAACAAGCTTTTTATGACATCATATTTTTATTTTATTTAAAAAAATATATCTACAAGTCCTTATAATTTCACTTAATTTTAAATCAAATCCCTATAATTTATTTTATTTTAACTAAGCCTTCTTGACTTTATATATTATATATGTTAATATTTGAATGTTAAAATTAATAATGAATTATTAAATTTCACAAAACATAAATATTTTTAGATTTTGCAAAAAATTTAATTTAATATTTTTAGACAAAATATTAAAAAATTGATTTAATCCATTGTTTACATTTTTTATAATTTTTATAAAAATTATATATGTATAAAAAATATTTAACAGGCAATATAATTATATAAATTTATAATTATAAAATTATGTAATTAATTTAAACTCATATAATCATTTAATAAGAATATAAAAGTTCTTAATTTTGTTTTTTTAAAAAAATGTAAAGATTTTTACTTTAATAGTGATTTAATTAAAACAAATAAATTGTTAAAACCTAATTTAAAATTGTGTGAAATTGTAAAACTTGCATATATTTTTTTTCTTATTTAAATTATATTATATACGCACACATGATATATTCTTAAGAGTTAAGACACAAATATATTACTAGATTTCTTAATCTACAAGTAATTTAAACTCACCCTTGGAGAGAGCTCTCTCAAACATTTTTTTTTTATACACACAAATTTAAATCTATGTTTTTTAAATCACTTACAAACTATTAAGAGCAATCATATCTAATCTCATCCTTGTTGGTGCACTGTCTCTCTCTCCTACTGCTAAATGATTTATATTTTGGATGTGACAGATTTTAATTTTTACTAATTTTATGTTGCATTTATCTCAATTTTTCACAGGGAGAATAACCATAAAATATCTTCAAAATACTATGTAAACGACAAATAGGCAATGCAAAATATGATTAATTACTTTTTAGCCCTTTGGAAATTGTCTGTCATTTTAGTTTTTTGGAAAATGACATATTTGCCCCTTCAATCTCAGGCCACCCAATTTCTTCTTTTTCCACGGCAACACTTTTTTCTTCAGTGATTTGTGTTTTCTTTGCTTGTTTTATTGTAACATATTCAAAGTGTTAGTATTCAAAACGACGTTCCAATCGGCCATTCCAACATTGAGGGATAGAGACCCAAGTCTAATGTCAAGCGATTCCTACACTCACCACAATGCATTGGATTTTATAGTGCCACAGAAGAGGAAACTGTGGTCTGAGATTGGAGGGCCGAATAAGTCATTTTCTAAAAAAATCCATAAAAACTAGGAAATGTTATATATTTCGAAGGTGTTTTACTGTTATTTTTCCTTTTTAATATCAATGTTGGGTTTAAATCAAGTTATTTTAGACATTATTTGAATTATTACTTAATTTTGTTAAAATGTATTGCAAAAATTTGGGTCCAATTGTAAATATTTTAAATTTCCTAATTTTTACATGGATTAATATTTTTCATTATTTTTCATGCAAGTTTGAAGGCCAATCATTGATTTCTTTGTGGATTATATTCGAAAATGCCAAATGTCCTTTTTAGATGGATTTTTTTATTTAGTTTAAATTTCCTTTTTTCTTAGACTCATTCTATCTCTGCCGTTCACCCTATTTTAATTTTATGGTTATATTTTTTATGATATTTGTGGCTATATTTACATAAATATTAAATTTAAGATGCATAAATTATATTAAAAATAATTAAGTGAATATAAATTATATATTAATTAATTTATCTCTCATTATATTAAATCTATAATTCATTATTTTTGGCCAATTTTTTTCTTAATTAATTTTTTATTCATATATGTAAGAAATATTATTTTTGGCTACTTATATACTTAAAATTTAAGTAATTACTAAATTTTTTTACATAACTAAAAATTTAAAATAAGACAAGAAATGTAAAATATATGCATTATAATTATCATTGGGAAACCTATCTGACTCATAAAAAGTATTTATGTTTTTTTTTTTTTGCGTGGCATAATAAATATTTATGTTAAAGGGGATATTCTTGTCTAAAATATGTTATTTAAGATTATTGGATTGATGGAAATAGAATATTAAAAGTAGAGGATAAATGTATTATATAAATTTTGATTTCAAGGGAGGTTTAAATAATTTTTAAAAATATAATGGAGTTCAGTGTAATTAATGTAAAATAAAAAAATGGGAGGTTGGTGTATTTTAATCTAAATTATAATAACTAATTTATATTTTATTATATTAAATTTCTATTTCTTAAAATTTTTATCATATTATTTGAAATATTATTTTAGCCAAATTATATATTTAAATTATTTAAAATTACTAAATAAATAAGTTTAATAACTTAAATATCAAACATATATGTTTAAAATATATGAATTAAATTTTTTTAGTAACTTGGGTAATTTTTAAACATATGTGTTTAACAAGAATATATTAGTCTAACAAATGTGACTCAATAGTCAACTCACAATTGAATGAATTAAACAAAATCTTAAAAGTAGAAATGAGATTTGGATTTGTGACATCTGATTTTATGAGAGTTTCAAATAGTTTTTAAAAATTAAAAGGAGATAAATGTAAGGAAAATTTTCCACTTATTTAAAAAAGACTAATGATACAATTTATTTAAATGATTAAATTTTTATTAAGAAAAATGAATTGTTATTAAATATGAAATTCAATCTCTTATTTTTCGAATAAAAATGTAACTTCATTTTTTCAAAAAAATTACTGTTTTATGTACAAAATCTTAAAAATAAGTCACATTTTTTTATTATATTTTGAGATCAATATGATTTGACCTGATCAAAGAAATGCAAATATATAAGTAGATCTTCTCTAGTGTTGACCACCACATCAATTGAGTCAAACTTTGGATGAGGTGTGAGAAAACAAAGTATCTCCAAGCTATTCACATCAAGAAGGTACGTACGATCAATCACAACTTGATTCATATTATCAACAAAATTGAATCTACAGTCTTGATTTTTTTTTTTTTTTAGCTATAGGATTATATTTTTCATAATTATATGTCATCACAGTAGACTCTTACCCCATGTTTGGTTGGGGATAGAATATTTGAACGAAGCAGAGGGAAAAACAAGAGAAAGGCTTTCGAAATAAAAACGAAACAAAATGATTAAAATATGAAGAGAATATATATTAATAATGTTCATGAGAGGTGGTTAATTTAGTTCATGAAATTGAGTTGAGAGTTAAGATTTATAAAATTTATTTAAATAGTTTAGAACTATAATTGAAAAACATTATTTCATAAAATGTTGAATCCTAGCCAATTAAAATTTGATTCAAGGGATCTTAACAAAAGTAAAATTGATCCAAGAGTTTATGAAGTATATTCTCTTGCTCCGTACGCATAAAATAATTTTAAATTAAGATTAAACATATATTTTAACTCCATTTAGTAATAAATTATATAAGAAAATTGTGTAAATAATATAAAATATATATAAAATTATTACTGGCCAATATATAAAAAAGTAAATATATAATATATACTATATAATTAAATTTAAAATCTTTATAATATACTTATCCTTTCTTGGTATTAATTTCATATATAATAAGAGAGCATTACACAGAAGATACACATGAGCCTAGCTTGAGGAAGGTGACAACATAAATCGTATGGAAGGTGAAGACATAGATCCTGCGAACAATATCGCAAAGGTAATGTACTGTTAAATTTTTTATACTAAGTATAATTGAAAAATATTGTGGGTATTTTTTTTCTTCTCTTGTTCCTATTCTTTTTGAATGTTTTTCATCCTCTTTTCTAGCTGTTGTTCTTAACTCAAATGGCTGTTGATATCATGTTAAATTCTTTATATTAAATATGTTTAAGGGTAATCTACATCATCAAAATAGTTGAAAATATGTGATTATTTTTTCCTTGTATGTTTTATAGCTGCAACGTGAATAAAATTTTATATTACGTACAATAATCTTCTCCGTACCCTCTCAATTTTCAGGATCCGTTTGAATGTTACACTGAATTTTTTTCAATGGAATCGACTGTTCCCAATGTTCGTCATGAATTTTCGACCTTCAGAGATTTCTCCGATGGTTGTATTGAAGCTGAGCCTCAAGAAAATATTTCTAATCATACTGAGTTTCTAGAGGTTCCTCAAGAAAATCAAGATTTCCAAGCCGAGGTAATTACCACAATCTCTATCTTTTTATGTAATTAATAATCTTACATCAAATCTAATTTTTCTTTAAAAAATAAATCTTCAATGGTGTTTATAGTGAGTTATATATATATATATATATATATATTATAATCTGATTGTTTATTTATTTACTAAACAATTAAATCGCTCTACTTTCAAGAACTAAGGCAAGAGAAAAAAAATACATAATCCCTTTAATAATAATTATATATTATTATTTTTTGGTAACTATTATTAATATTAATATTAATAATATTATGATTATCATTTGAGAAAAATACTTTAACCTCCCATATGTTACTATCATTAAAAATACCGTCCTTCTATTTTTAAAATAAAACTCATATGAACTCTTCTAGTAAAAAAGTTATGAAACACAAATATCTCTTTTATTTTTAAGATTTTGTTTCTATCCACAAAAATAATAGTTGATTATTAAGTCACATATATTAAAACAAAATACCCATCATGAAATATAAATATTTTTAAAAATAATTCAAATTATGAAAAAAATTAATGCATACATTTTTTCTATTTAAATTTATTTTTTAGTTATGTAAATATATTTATTTATTAATTTTAAAAAATTAAATATATTAAGAAAATATTCAAATACATAGTTAAAAATTTATGAAATAATAATTAAATATAATAAATTAGTCAATATAATTTATATTTATTTTCTTTAAATTTAATTAATTTTAAACACAAAAATTTTGCGATATTTATTTAAATATTGATATACTTAATAATTAAAAAAATTTTTAAATTGGGAGAGAGGATGGATAATTAGATCACGAGGGAAAATTAATAATTTTAAAATTTTTAAAATAGTTACAATTAAAAAATTAAGTATTTTAAAATCTTTAATAAAATATTTCTAAAGGTGTTAAAAATTAGATTAAAAGGTAGGCTTTGAAAATATAGGAGAGTTTTCTATAATTTTAAAGAAACAGAAAGGAGATTATTGTATTTTAATTTTATTATTTATTATAATCTAATGTTATGAAAAGTTTAGAGGTTAATAATTAATATATCATTTAGTTGAACAATTTCAACCATTAATAAGATAACAAAGGGTTCAAAGTTTTTTAAAGAATCTCTTTAAAATTAACGGGAACTGCAGAGATTAAATATTACTCGTAAACTTTTATATCATCATCATCATCATTATTGAGAGCTTTAAAATTTTCTTTTTATGCAGGAGTGGATGAATACTATCCTCATCACGTCAGAAGAGAATGTTTCAATATCTGAATCTTCAGCAAATTCTGCAAAAGACAACGGAGTTCATAATTTTCAATTAGAAAACAATGCTTCTAATGCTCCCCTAAGCATTATTGATGATGACAACTTTGGGGGATTGTTTGAGGTTATAATACAAGCCAATTCTCAACAACATCAACATTCTAATGCCCAGGTAATCACTATATATATAATTTAATAGAGAAGACTTATTTACAAATAAGTCATGTGAAATATAAAAATTATAGCCAAGTCTCTTGAGATTTAAGTATAATTTAAAATTAAAATATAAAGATAATATTGTCCTTATTTATCAAGTTTAATTATTAAATATGTGAAGTTATATATCAAATTCACCTAAAATAAACAAACAAAAAACACACAATATGGTATCATTTGCAATCATCATCATAATCATCATTGATTTTTATTTCATTTAATTTACAGGGTTGGGTGAATGGAAATGGTGTAAATATGTCCACACCTCTAAGTGAAGCACCTGATCATACAGCTAAAGTTTTAGCTTATGCAGCACATGAGATGGTTCCTGATTGGTCAAATGTTGAAAATCAATTCAATTATGCAACAACACACTCCAACAACTCAGATATTCAAATGTCAAAGATGGCTAATTCATCACATCTAATGCCCTGTGTGCCATTAACTTATCAGTTTCCAATTCGTCAACATCAAGATCAAGATTTTGAAGATCAGGTAATTACCAAATATGTATGTATGTATGTATGTAAGTAATTCATGTCTCAAATTCATTTATAAATAAATACACATGTGCACACACAAAAATAAAATTGAGATAAATTATGACAGCTCACATGTATGTTTTAATTTCCAAATATGTGTCTCAACTTCACCTGAAACATACAAACACAATATGGAGTTTTTTGCAATCATAATCATAATCATAATAATCATTGATTTTTTTTTCATTTTGCAGGGTTGGATGAATAGAAATTCAGTTCAGTCTAACTTGGAGAGTGAAAATAATATATATGTGGCTTTACCTCTATGTGAAGCACCTAATCAGACGTGCAAAGTTTCAGTTCATGCAATGCATGAGATGGCTTCCAATTCATCAAATGTTGAAAATCAATTCATTTATGCCAACTCAGATAATCAAATCTCAATAATGGCTAATTCAGCACAACAAATGCCCTTTGTGCCATCAACTTATCAATTTTCAATTCATCAATATCAAGAACATCAAGTTTCAAATGATCAGGTAATCATCACCACCATTATCATCACACACACACACACACAAACATATGTCAAATTTCATAAATAAATGCATACGTGCATGCACAAACACTACAAAAATGAGACAATTATACGGGCCCGCATATATGTTTTCTGATCCCTTGTGTGTGTGTGTGTGTGTGGTCAAATTCACATAAAACCAACAAACATTATACTTACACAATATATGGAGTTATTTGGAATCATCATTGATTTTTGTTTCATTTGCAGGGTTGGGTGAATAGAAATCCAGTTCGATCTAACTTGGAGAATGGAAATGGTGTAAATATGGCTATACCTCTCTATGAAGCACCTAATCAAACCTTTGGAGTTTCACTTTCTGCAGAGCGTGGCGTGGCTTCTAATTGGTCAAATGTTAAAAATCAACTCACTTCTGCAACTTCACACAACAACACAAATATTCATATTCTGAATGCTGCATCTCAGATGCCATTGATGGCTAATTCCTCACAACTACTAGCAATGCCCTTTGTGCCATATGCTGCAAGTACAACCACCCCAAACACATTAACTTATCAATTTCCAATTCCTAACCTCAGTTTTGGCTATTCTCACCAATTCATTCAATCCTGAACTCCCCCATAGTAAGAGGTTTGTTTTCTTTTCTCCATTCTCTTTATGATAATTTAATGGTTTATTTCTTCATCAAAGTAAGTTCAATGGATTCCTCATTATTGACCAATTTTGTATGTCCTTATAGGCAGAAGACGTCAAAATCAAACATTGCAGCTGTAAGAAGAGCCATGCTTGAAGCGGTAAGTCTACTTTGCATGCAAGTATTAATAATTGAAGCGGTAAGTCTACTTTGCATGCAAGTATTAATAATTGGGGTATATCATTATTTATTTCTTGCAAATATACACTCGCTCTGTTTCTATATACAAGAGAAAATAACTGTATCATACAATTTTTAAAAAATAAGTTAATTATAAGAATTGTGTTTGAAATATAAAAAAAATGGACTAAAATAAAACCATGTATATAATCAAAGTAAGACTACATTAATTGTTTCTAGTAAATAAAATTATGAGTTTATGAGGGCTAATTTAGGAAATTATAATAAATGCTTATTGAGAATGTGATTTTGCTAAAAAAAACAAAACAAAAACAAGTGACAGTTTTTTTTCTGATATGTGGAAACAAAGGGAGTACTTATAGTTCTTCTTTTCATATTTATATTGTTTCTAACATATTTAATTAGAAATAAGAAAATTTTTAAAACTCATTAATTTATTTAAAAATTTAATAAGTTTCATACTTTTATCATATTTATATGTTATTTCTAACATATTTCATTAGAAATAAAAAAACCTTAAAATTTATTAATTTTATTTAAAATTTTAATAAGTTCCATACTTTTATAACAAACTTTCTCTCACCAATATTTAATGGGGGTAAAAGACAAAATTGTGATAACAATTTAATTACATATTTTACAAATGAGACAAAAAAGAAATCAGTATCGCTCTACCTTATAAATAGGGACTGGAGGGAGTATATAAACCACATATTGTATTAATAATAAATCTGATTTTTTTTTTTTGTTTTGTCTCTACAGATATTGTGAATGTTTTACTGCTGGAGAATTATGTGGTCAGGATTGCAACTGCGAAGGCTGCTTTAATACATCCAAGTATGCAAGCACCATTATTATGGAGACAAAGAATAGCATTTTATGTCACAAGCCATCAGCATTTGTAAGTTTCTTATAGTTCATGAACTTAAAGAGATAAGCTATTATTCAATTATTATTACTCAATTTTGTTTTTGATTTTTTGACTCATTGACTTGATGATTTATTATTGTGATCATTGTAGCAATATTGTTGATCAAGGAAAATCTAGAAGAGGGTGCAATTGCATAAAGACAAATTGCTCAAACGGATATTGCCCTTGTCACAAGGTAATTGTTTATGATCTCGTGCATTTTTTATTTCAAATTATTTAATGACATGATTGGCCCTTCAATCAATTTTTTTTTAAATTATTAACTTATCAGTTTCCAATTCGTCAACATCAAGACTCAAGATTTTGAAGATCAGGTATCTTACCAAATATGTATGTATGTATGTATGTAAGTAATTCATGTCTCAAATTCATTTATTAAATAAATACACATGTGCACACACAAAAATAAAATTGAGATAAATTATGACAGCTCACATGTATGTTTTAATTCCAAATATGTGTCTCAACTTCACCTGAAACATACAAACACAATATGGAGTTTTTTGCAATCATAATCATAATCATAATAATCATTGATTTTTTTTCATTTTGCAGGGTTGGATGAATAGAAATTCAGTTCAGTCTAACTTGGAGAGGTGAAAATAATATATATGTGGCTTTACCTCTATGTGAAGCACCTAATCAGACGTGCAAAGTTTCAGTTCATGCAATGCATGAGATGGCTTCCAATTCATCAAATGTTGAAAATCAATTCATTTATGCCAACTCAGATAATCAAATCTCAATAATGGCTAATTCAGCACAACAAATGCCTTTGTGCCATCAACTTATCAATTTTCAATTCATCAATATCAAGAACATCAAGTTTCAAATGATCAGGTAATCATCACCACCATTATCATCACACACACACACACACAAAATTCATATGTCAAATTTATCTATAAATAAATGCATACGTGCATGCACAAACACTACAAAAATGAGACAAATTATACGGGCCCGCATATGTATGTTCTGATCCCTTGGTGTGTGTGTGTGTGTGTGTGTCAAATTCACATAAAACCAACAAACATTATACTTACACAATATATGGAGTTATTTGGAATCATCATTGATTTTTGTTTCATTTGCAGGGTTGGGTGAATAGAAATCCAGTTCAATCTAACTTGGAGAATGGAAATGGTGTAAATATGGCTATACCTCTCTATGAAGCACCTAACCAAACCTTTGGAGTTTCACTTTCTGCAGAGCGTGGCGTGGCTTCTAATTGGTCAAATGTTAAAAATCAACTCACTTCTGCAACTTCACACAACAACACAAATATTCATATTCTGAATGCTGCATCTCAGATGCCATTGATGGCTAATTCCTCACAACTAGCAATGCCCTTTGTGCCATATGCTGCAAGTACAACCACCCCAAACACATTAACTTATCAATTCCAATTCCTCAACCTCAGTTTTGGCTATTCTCACCAATTCATTCAATCCTGAACTCCCCCATATAAGAGGTTTGTTTTCTTTCTCCATTCTCTTTATGATAATTTAATGGTTTATTTCTTCAATCAAAGTAAGTTCAATGGATTCCTCATTATTGACCAATTTGTATGTCCTTATAGGCAGAAGACGTCAAAAATCAAACATTGCAGCTGTAAGAAGAGCCAATGCTTGAAGCGGTAAGTCTACTTTGCATGCAAGTATTAATAATTGGGGTATATCATTATTTATTTCTTGCAAATATACACTCGCTCTGTTTCTATACAAGAGAAAATAACTGTATCATACAATTTTTTAAAAAAATAAGTTAATTATAATAATTGTGTTTGAAAATAAAAAAAACTGGACTAAAATAAAACCATGTATATAATCAAAGTAAGACTACATTAATTGTTTCTAGTAAATAAAAATTATGAGTTTATGAGGGCTAATTTAGGAAAATTATAATAAATGCTTATTGAGAATGTGATTTTGCTTAAAAAAACAAAACAAGAACAAGTGACAGTTTTTCTTGATATGTGGAAACAAAGGGAGTACTTATAGTTCTTCTTTTTCATATTTATATGTTATTTCTAACATATTTAATTAGAAATAAGAAAATTTTTAAAACTCATTAATTTATTTAAAAAATTTAATAAGTTTCATACTTTTATCATATTTATATGTTATTTCTAACATATTTCATTAGAAATAAAAAAAACCTTAAAATTTATTAATTTTATTTAAAATTTTAATAAGTTCCATACTTTTATAACAAACTTTCTCTCACCAATATTTAATGGGGGTAAAAGACAAAATTGTGATAACAATTTAATTACATATTTTACAAATGAGACAAAAAAGAAATCAGTATCGCTCTACCTTATAAATAGGACTGGAGGGAGTATATAAACACACATATTGTATTAATAATAAATCTGATTTTTTTTTTTTTGTTTGGTCTCTACAGATATTGTGAATGTTTTTACTGCTGGAGAATTATGTGGTCAGGATTGCAACTGCGAAGGCTGCTTTAATACATCCAAGTATGCAAGCACCATTATTATGGAGACAAAGAATAGCATTTTATGTCACAAGCCATCAGCATTTGTAAGTTCTTATAGTTCATGAACTTAAAGAGATAAGCTATTATTCAATTATTATTACTCAATTTTGTTTTTGATTTTTTTGACTCATTGGCTTGATGATTATTATTGTGATCATTGTAGCAATATTGTTGATCAAGGAAAATCTAGAAGAGGGTGCAATTGCATAAAGACAAATTGCTCAAACGGATATTGCCCTTGTCACAAGGTAATTGTTTATGATCTCGTGCATTTTTTATTTCAAATTATTTAATGACATGATTGGCCCTTCAATCAATTTTTTTTTTTAAATTCAATAAAAATTCAAAATTAATTCTTGTTAACATTTTTCTATTTTTTTCAATGAAGGGCAAAAGTGGATGTTCAAGTGCATGCCGATGTGAAAGTTGTGACAATAGCTACGGCCACAAAGATGGTAAGAATTTTCCATGCAGACATCTTTTTTGAGTTCCATGGCATTTTTATTTTTGATAATAAAGAATATATAACTATGAGAAGTATTAAGAAATAAAGAGAATTACTTTAAAATTCCACTCAACACAATTAATTTCTCTCAAGTCTATTAACAACTGAGCTTATGTGTTGTAATTATCCTAAACAGTTATCAATAGACTTAACAGTAATTAATTATATTGAGTTTAATCCTAAGAAATAAATATAAGTTCCAAGATGAATTGAGAATTAACTAATCAAAGGGGTAATTAAACTTACTCCCTCTATCTCTATATATAAGATATTTTTTTTATAACTTATTTTTCTCAAATATAAGAGGTTGTTAGCATTTTTTTAAAATGAATGAATCATTATACCCTTATTAAATTGAAAAAAAAAGATAAGTACTCTCATTAATTATTTTAAAAAAAGTATTTATTTTTTATTTATAATAATTAGGAAGAAATTTAAATGTTACTATACTTTTAATTAGATAATTAATTTTTATTAATTTTTATAATTTAATTAAAAATATCTTATATAAAGGGGCAAAGTGAGTATTTGCATAGGAAAATTGTTACGAATTTCACTAAATCATATGTCTTCATTAAAACAGGAGCGGAAGGACAAGTTTTGGTGAACGACGTAGCAATAATGACAAATCAGAGAAATCACACTTCATGATTTGCATCAACCAACACCATTGCAACTCCCAAGGTATGATACCAAAACATAAACCCTTGAACATTTGATACAAAACTGATTATAATTTAGGGCATGCTTGATTGTATTCTCTCTGTTCTTTTTTAAATGTTGTTCTATAATACAGTTTTTTCAAAACAAGCTTAAAAAAAATTTCTGTTTGATTATGTTAATTTAAAAAGTTTTAGGATTAAAAAATCAATTGTTAATAGCAAAGCAGAGCCACCTTTTGTTGAGTGGGAATTAAAAATTATAGATGGGCATGTAAATTTTATAACTTTATACTTCTACTCTTGATATTTTACACCCCTAAACTAAATAAAAAATATTTAAATTCAAAAACTTATTTTTATATATATATATATATATAATATTTTAATGATTTATATAAGATACACAGAGCATATCAAAAGACCATATCAACTTATTTGATATAATGTTTTAAATAAAAAAGAATAATTAATCTATTTATTTTATTATAATTTTAGTCCTAAAAATAATTATTATTTTTTAAATAAATATTAATTTTTTTCATTAAATTATTCCTCACCTCTAGCTTCGCCATTGGTTAATGATAATGGTTTATTAACAGTTTTAAAATGTTTTCTTTTATGTTTTTAAAAAATAAAAAAGAAACAATTTTTGAAACAATTAAATCTAAATAACTTATTCAAACCAATTTTTTTAACTTTTTTAGAAATGTAAAACAGTTTTTAGAAGCAAAAAGAAAAAAAGAAAAACACGTCCTTAATGTGAGTTTTTTTGTTTTATTTTATTTTATTTTATTTTGCTTGCTTCCATACATGGCCCATAACCATATGTTTGTGCAGGCAAGTGAATGGTGGAGAATGGCGTGAAGATGCTGATGTTATGAGTTTGCCAGGGACTGAAATGTTGAGAATACAAATGAACGTGAAGAGTTTTACAGATTTGGATCAACTCAAACTTATCAACACTCGTCCAATTATTTTCCATCAACAGCATCGCAAGCAAATAATTGTGTTTAATCTTCAACTGAATCAGAAAGAGACCAAGAGAATACAATAATATTGTACAAAACTCTGGACTCGAGAAGTTTCCACTCACGATGAACTTCTCTTGTAAAGAAACAGCAATACGATGAATTTCGAGTAGCTTCTTTTATACAATTATATTTAATCAGTGGCGAGCTAGGACACCCGAGTCAGGGTGCAAAGTAATTTAATAAAAAAAATTAATATTTTTTAAAAATAGTAATGATTATGTTAGGATTAAAATTATAATAATATAAATAAATTTATCATCATTTTTTATTTTAAAATTATATTGAACAGGTTGATATGATCTTTTATTAAAAATTATCTTATTTAAATAATTAAAATATTATATATCTATTAAGTTTTTGAATCTAAATATTTTTTATTTAATTTAAATGGGGCAAAATATCAAACGTAAAAGGTATAAAGTTGTAAAATTTTACATATCCCAAACCAACGTGGCTCTGCCACTATTTAGTCGTATATGCTACTATTTGAAACTCAAGATTTTATTTATTAAAGAAAAAATGAAAATATCAATTTTTTTTTCAGAGTTTGTAATACTCCTCTAGTTTTTACTTAGAGGACGTAAAGAAAATATTTATTTTGATCTTATTTATATGGCATTTGAATAATTATTGTGTTTATTTTTATCCTTTTGTTCCTATTAAATGTTGGTGAGGTTATTAAAAGCTAGAATATTTTATGTTTAAATTTTTGTTTAAAGTATGCATATTTAACCAACGTGATTGTAGTTCAACTGGTAAATGATTGTGCTGTTTAACTAGTGATCTTAAGTTTGAATTTTGGGTATGCAACTATGTTAAATATTCATTAAGAAAACTTTGTGCTAACGTAATCTTACCCAATTTGATCCATAAATAATTGGTATTTGTATAAAAAAAGAGTGTGTGTGTGTGTATATATATGTAATAGATATGAAGTTGAAAACTGTTAATTTTCTAGATATATTTAAGGTTTTCCTTCATTTTAATAAAAGTGTTAGAAATAATTTATAAATGGGACATCAATGAGTATTTGATGTAGAAAATCATACACTTAAATTCTTTAGGGTTTTGAGTTAAGAAGTGAAGTACCCTAAAATTTAATATTAAAATTTTGATTTAAGATGGGTGTCTTTCACTAATCATCACTCACTGTACACTTGAGGTAGAGAATCATGCAAAGCCAGTGACAAAATTAATTATTTATAAATGTAGTAATTGGAAACTAAAACAAATACTATTGGGACAAGTTTCCAAAGCGACTCAATTGATTTAAAGAGTCAAATATTATCATGATGCATGATGAAGGGATGAGCAAACCCAACTCACAAATTCATATTTTGATGTTAAGTAACTAATTACTTTTTTCCAAGCTACATACAAAGAAAAATACCACTCTGATCCTTGTTATAATATGAAATTTGAATACTTTTTTCTTTAATATAAGATAAAGTTAAAGTAATCAATGCTTGTTTGTTCTAATTTTACTTCTTGTAGATTTATTGTCGTTTAAATTCCTAAACAATTTATTATATAATCTTTCCAGCGGAGGTTTATGAAGGTTTTCAAATAAAAAAATCTTTGTAATTTAAATTAAATAGAGAAGGATGCCATTGTATTTTACTGTAAAGATTAATTTAAAGAATCATATTCATAGAGTTCAAATAAAAAGTTAAGATAAAATACAAGACAAAATGCATAATCTTTATAAGATAATTTGCTTAGACTAAAATAATGTCTGCGTGGCTACAGGCTACCGATACAATATGATCTTTTCTCATGTCCATGCTTCAAAAAGTAATGGAAGAGCCCATGTAAAATATTACTGAATATTCCTTCATATTACAATATAACTCATGTTTTAAAAATAATGCTTGGTTAAAAAATTGGACATTGAGTGAATATTGTATTTTTTTACTTATATCCTTATTTTTTTTAAATTCCTATTCGTTCAAAAACTATGCAGGTTTTACAAAAAAAAAAAAACTTAAGAGCATAAATAGAAAAAATTTGGATATTTTTAGTAAAAAAGATTTTAACTGGATTAATTAATAATGACAAATATTATGGTTTGAAGAGAGTAATGATAATCAGAATATATATAAAACATATAAATTACTTCCACCTCTATCTTTTCTAATCGTGCCAATAAAGAGTGTTCTACTTTCGTTTGGTCGAAATGCAGATATAATTATCGCGTCATTTAAAAAAAAAAAAGATCATACCTCACCCAGTTTTTGGGCCTATTTATGTGTCCACTATCTGAGATCTGAGGAACTACAACAGGTCCTTCACGGACCTCCGCCAGAGCAAAATTTATTAGAAGAATGATAGTTAATTTTTAAAACACTGAATTAATATTAGTTAAATTATTAAAAGATTTTTTTAAAAATAAGTTAAAAATATAAATTTAAATTATTATAAATTCAGGAGTTTTAATTGTAAATAAGCATTTAATATCAAATATAATTTTAGATTATAACAAAACTTTTCATTTGTATGATGATTTAATTGATATTTATAATCATTTTATAAAAAATATTATCAAGAATCTAATTATCATTAATTTATTTTTTTTAGAATTTAACTGTCATTCTCTCAAATTTATTCTCTAGGATCTTCCTAGCCGTACCTGCATGCAAAATGAAACAACAATTAATTTTTTTATTTATCATGCATGCTTTTGATATTTAATAGATGGAAATAAACAACAATTCACTTTAAAAAATTATTTTATTCAATAAAAAAACACCTTTGGTTCCATTTTCATACAAATTATTTTTGAATTCTTTCCGTAATTTTCCCTTTTTAATATCAATGTGGGTTAAAATAAAGTCTTTTTAGACATTGTTTGCATTATTAGTTAATTTAATTAAAATGTATTGAAAAAAATTGGTCGGTCGGATTATAAATATTTTAAATTTCCTAATTTTCACATGGATTAATATTTTTCAATTATTTTTCATGCAAGTTTAAATACCAACCATGGATTTCTTTGTGGATTGCATTCGAAAATACCAAATGTCCTTTTCAGATGGATTTTTTTTATTTAGTTTAAACTTCCTTTTTCGGTGACTCATCCTATCTCCCGCTCACCCCATTTTATTTTAATGGTGTGTTTTTTTTAGTAATATTTTATGGTTATATTCACATAAATATTTTACAACATATTAAAGTTAAGAGATAGAAATTATATTAAAATTAATTAAGTAAATATAAGTTATAAAATTAATTAAGTAAATATAATTAATCTCTCATTATATTAATTTATAATTCATTATTTTGGCCAAATATTTTATTAATTAAATTTTTATTGATAGATGTATGAAATATTATTTTTGTCCACATAATTAAAATTTAAGAAATTACTATATTCACATAAATAATTTTTTACATAATTAAAAATTAAAAGAAGATAAAAAAATTAAATATATGCTTATAATTATCGTTGGGAATCTTATATGACTCATACACAATATTTATTTTTCTTTTGCTTGACAAAAACAATATTTATCTTAAGGGGGAGTATTTTTGTCTAAAGTATCTGATTTAAGATGATTGGATTGAAGAAAATAGAATCTTAAAAAATAGTGAGGAAATATGTGTTATATAAATTTGATTTCAATGGAGATTTAACTAAGTTTTAAAAATAGAATGGAGTTCTCTGTAAATAATGTAAAACAAAAATGAGAAGTCGGTGTATTTTATTCCAAATTATAATGACTAATTTATGTCTTATTATATTAAATTTCTATTTCATTAAATTTTTTGTCATGTTATTTGAAAAATTATTTAATAAGCATTAAATTTTTTTGGTAACTTGAGTAATTTTTAAACATATATGTTTTAAAAAAGATATATTTGTATAACATATATGAATTAACAGTCAACTAATGATTGGATGAATTAAATAAAATCTTAAAAGTAAAAAAATTTTGGGTTTGTGACTTTTGATTTTATGGAAGTTTCAAAATAGGTTTTAAAAATTAAAAGGAGATATATGTAAAAGAAAATTTTCCTCTTATTTAAAGAAAATTTAATGATTCAATTTATTTAAATGATTAAATTTTATATGAAAAATGAATTGTTATTAAATATGAATTTGAATCTCTTATTTTTGAATAAAAAGGTAACTTGATTTTTTTTCAAAAAATTATTGTTTTATGTACAAAATCTTAAAAAGAAGTCACATTTTTTTTATTATCCTATCAGATCAATATGATTTGACCTGGTCAAAACAATACAAAGATATAAGAAATCTTTTCTAGTGTTGAACAACACATCAATTGAGTCAAACTTTGGATGACGTGTGGGAAAATAATGGATCTCCAAATTACTCAGATCAAGAAGGTATGTACCATTAATCATAACTTGATTCATATTAATTGTTAACAAAATTGCATCTGCAGTTTGAATTTGATTCATGTCCATAATATTCATTCTCTCTGTATTTCCTCTTCTCAATCTCTGTTTTTCATGTTCTTTTTGAATGTTTGCCCTCCCACTTTTCTAGCCATTCTTAAATCAAATAGCTATTGATATCATGTTAAATTCTTTATATTAAATATGTTTAAGATAATCTATGTCATTAAAATAGTTTAAAATATGTGACTATTTTTTGCTTGCATGTTTTATAGTTGCAATATAAATAAAATTTTATAGTTTTAATACAACCAAAATTTCAAATTACGTACAATAATCTTCTCCATACCCTCTCAATTTTCAGGATTCGTCTGAATGTTACACTGAATTTTTTTCAATGGAATCGACTATTCCCAATGTTCGTCATGAATTTCGACCTTTCAGAGATTTCCTCGATGGTTGTATTGAAGCTGAGTCTCAAGAAAATATTTCTAATCATACTGAATTTCTAGAGGTTCCTCAAGAAATCAAGATTCCAAGCCGCGGTAATTACCACAATCTCTATCTTTTTATGTAATGAATAAACTATATAAAATTAAGTTTTTTCTTTAAAAAATAAATATTCGATGATGTTTAATATGAGTTTTATATATATATATATTATAATCTGACTGTTTAATTTATTACTAAACAATCAAACCGCTCTACTTTCAAGAACTAAGGTCAGAGAAAAATACAATCCCTTTAATAATAATTATATATATATATATTATTTAATTTTTTGGTAAATATTACTAATATTATTATTTGGGAAAATACTCTGATCTCTCCTCTTTTTACTATAAATTAAAAATACCTCCATTCTATTTCTAAAACTTACATGAACCTCCTCTAATATGAAAATTTATGAAACATAAATATTCATTCTATTTTTAAGATTTTCTATTCTATCCATAAAATTGATAGTTGATCATTAAGTCACCATATGTTAGACCAGAATATCCTTCATTAAATATAAAAAATATTGTTAAAAATAATTCAAATGACCAAATAATTAATGCATATATTTTTCTTATTTTTATTTATATTTTAATTTTTTAATTACGTAAAATATATTTATTTAGTAATTTAAAAAATTAAGTATATAATTTGGCTAAAATAATATTCAAATACACAATAAAAAAATTTATGTAATGATAATTAAATATAATAAGTTACTCAACATAATTTATGTTTATTTTCTTTTAAATTTCATTAATTTTAACACAAAATTTGATATATTTATTTAAAATATTGACATACTTAATTATTGAAAGTTTTTTTAAATTAGGAGAAAAGTGGACAATTAGATCATAAGAGAAAATTAATAATTTTAAAATTGTTAACACAGTTACAATTAAAAAATTAAGTATTTTAGAATCTTTAATGAAATATTTCTAATGGTAATAAAAATTAGATTAAAGTATAGGTTTTGAAAATAGATAGGAAGTTTCTATAATTTTAAAGAAACAGAAGGGAGATTATTGTAATTTACTCTTACTTATTTATTATTATCTAATGTTAGGAGAAGTTCAGAGGTTAACAATTAATATATCATTTTAGTTGAACAATTTCAACCATTAATAAGATAACAAAGGGTTCAATTTTTTTTTTTTAAAGAATCCCTTTAAAATTAATGGGAACTGCAGAGATTAAATAATACTCCTAAAATTTTATATTATCATCATCATGAGATCTCTAAAATTTTCCTTTTATGCAGGAGTGGGTGAATACTATCCCTCATCACGTCAGAAGAGAATGTTTCAAAATCTGAATCTTTATAAAATTCTGCAAAAGACAACAGAGTGCATAATTTACAATTACAAAACAATACTTCTAATAATGGTCCCCTCAGTATTATTGATGATAGCAACTTTGGGGGATTGTTCGAGGTTGTAATGCAAGCCAATTCTCAACATCATCAACATTCTAATGCCCAAGTAATCACCACGTGTTGTGTGTAACTTATATATCAAATTCACATATAAAATAACATCAACACACACCAAATTGAGATTAACTATAAGGGCCCAAAAATATGTTTTTCTTAAATAAATAAAGAGAAAATTACATATAAATATCATAGAGAAGTCTTGTGAAATGTAAAAACCATGGCTAAGTCTCTTAGGACTTAAGTATAATTTAAAATTAAGATATAAGATAATACTGTAATTATTTATTAGGTTTATATGTGAAGTTATATTTAAATTCACCTAAAACAAACATACAAAAAACACATATTATGGTATTATTTGCAATCATCATCATAATCATCATTGATTTTTATTTCATTTAATTTACAGGTTTGGATGAATAGAAAATTCATTTCAATCTAAGTTGGGAAGTGAGATGGTGAAATATGGCCCCACCTCTACGTGAAGCACCTGATCATACTGGTAGAGTTTTAGCTTATGCAGCACATGAGATGATTTCTGATTGGTCAACTGTTGAAAATCAATTCAGTTATGTAGCCACAGGCTCCAGCAACTCAGATATTCAAATGTCAAAGGTGGCTAATTCCTCACATCTAATGCCTTGTGTGCCATTAACTTATCAATTTCCAGTTCATCAACATCAAGATCAAGATTCTGAAGATCAGGTAGTGACTAAATATGTATGTAATTCATGTCTCAAATTCATTTATAAATAAAATTGAGATAAATTATGAGAGTTCACATGTATGTTTTCCAAGTATTATATGTCAAATTCACCTGAAACATACAAACAAACACACAAAATGGAGTTATTTTCAATCATAATCCAATCATTATTGATTGTTTCCATTATTTAATTTGCAAGGTTGGCTGAATAAAATTCAGTTCAATATAACTTGAAGAGTGAAAACGGTGTAAACATAGCTTTACCTCTATGTGAAGCACCTAATCAGACGTGTACAGTTTCATTTATACAGCACATGAGATGGCTTTCCGATTCATCAAATGTTGAAAATCAATTCATTTATGCCAACTCAGATAATCAAATGTCAATGGTGGCTAATTCCTCATGACAAATTCCCTTTGTGCCATCAACTTATCAATTCCATAATTCCATGAATATCAAGAAGATCAAATTTCTAATGATCAGGTAATCATTATCATCATCATCATATATAATTCAAATATCAAATTTATCTATAAATAAATACACTTGGGTGTGCGCAAACACAAAATTGAGACAAATTATAAGGGCCTGCATGTATGTCTTCTAATCCCTTAAATATATATATATATATATATATCTCAAATTCACCTAAAATAAACAAACAATCACACAATACATGGAGTTATTTGGAATCAGCATTGATTTTTTTTTTTTTTCATTTACAGGGTTGGATGAATAAAAATCCAGTTCAATCTAAATCGGAGAGTGGACATGGTGTAAATGTGACTTTACCTGTATATGAAGTACCTAATCAGACCTTTGGAGTTTCACTTTCTGCAGAACATGACATGACTTCTAATTGGTTCAAATGTAAAGATCAATTCACTTCTGCAACTTCATATTTTGAATGATGCATCTCAAATGCCACTGATGGCTAATCCTCACACTAACAATGCCCTTTATGCCACATGTGCAAGTACAACCACCCCAAACACATTAACTTATCAATTTCCAATTCATCAACGTCTAAGTTTTGGCTATTCTCACAATTCATTCAATCCTCAACTCCTCCAAATAAGATGTTTGTTTTCTTTTCTCATTTCTCTTTAGGATAATTATTATTGGTTATTTCTTCAATCAAAGTGAATTCAACAGATTACTCATTATTATTAAACCAATTTAGCATGTCTTCATAGGCGGAAGATATCAAAATCACAATTGCAACTGTAAGAAGAGCCAATGCTTGAAGCTGTAAGTTTAATTTGCAGGCATGTATTATCCCTTCATTTATATATAAAGAGAAAATTGGAAATAATTGTATATCATTATTTGTATCATATAGTTTAAGAAAGTTAGTTAATTATAATAATTATATTTAAAAATAAAAAATAGGACTAAAATACTCAGTATATAATCAAAATAAGGCTATATTAATTGTTTCTCATAAATAAAAAAAAGTTTATGAGGGGTAATTTAGAAAAAGTATAATGAATGCTTATTGAGATATATAATTTAATAAAAAAACAAAAAAAACAGGTAACAATTCTCTTATGTATAGAATAGCGGGAGTATATATACTTCTTTTGATCATATTTTTAAGTTACCTTTAACATGTGTCGTAGGAAATAAGAAAAATCTTAAAATTTGTTAACTCTATTAAAAATTTAATAAGCTCCAACTTCGTCCTTATAAAATATATATACTTTTATAACAAACTTTCTTGCACCTATATTTAATGGGGATAAAAAATTCTGACAACAATTTAATAACTTAACTTATAAATGAGAAAAAAAATCCCTATCTCTCTACCTTAAAAAAATGGAGTATATGTATACACACACATATTGTATTATTAATAATCTGAATTTTTTGTTTGTCTCTACAGTTATTTGAATGTTTTGCTGCTGGAGATTTATGTGGTCAAGATTGCAATTGCGAAGGCTGTTTTAACACATCCAACTATGCAAACACCATTATTATGGAGAGAAAGAATAGCATTTTATGTCATCCATCAGCATTTGTAAGTTCTTATAGTTCATGAGCTTAAAGAGAGATAAGCTATTATTTATTATTATTACTCAATTTTTTTGACTCATTGCCTTGATGATTTATATTGTGATCATTGTAGGACAATATTGTTGATCAAGGAAAGTCTAGAAGAGGGTGCAATTGCATATAAGACAAATTGTTCAAGCGGATATTGCCCTTGTCACAAGGTAATTCTTTATGATCTTGCGCATTTTTTAAAAAATTATTTAATGACATGATTGGGGCTTCAATCAATTTTTTTTTCTAAAATTCAATAATAAATTCAAAATTATTTCTTCTTTTTAATATTTTTCTACTTTTCAATGAAGGGCAAATTTGGATGTTCAAGTGCATGCCGATGTTGAAAGTTGTGATAATAGCTACGGCCACAAAAAAGGTAAGAATTTCCATGCGAACATTTTTTATGGGTTCCTTGGCATTTTTATTTTTAATTTGTTTGATAATTAGAATATATAACTATGAGAAATGTTAATGAAGACATAAAGATGAGTTCCAATATCAATTGAGAATTAAATAATTTGGGGGTAATTAAACTTGTTTGCATATGAAAACTGCTACAAATTTTACCAATCCTATGATCTTAATGAAAATAGGACCGCAAGGACAAGTTGGGATGACTGACAGAGCAATATTGACAAATAAGAGAAATCCACTTTATGATTTGCATCAACCAACATCATTGCAACTTCCCAAGGTAAGTTATCAAAACATAAATCCTAAATATTTGATGTAAAGCTGATCATAATTTAGGGCATGCTTGGTTTAATTCTCTGTTTTTTTAAGTTGCTTTATAATGCAGTTCTTTAAATTATTTTTTCAAACCAAAATAAAAAAAATCTTCTGTTTGATTATTTTAATTTAAACATTTTTAGAATTAAAAAAAATCTTTTGTTAATGGCAAGGGTGGAGCCACATTATGTTGAGTGAGAAAATTTATAAGTAGGGTATATAATTTTACAACTTTATACCTCACTCTTGATATTTTACACCTTTTGAACTAAATAAAAATATTTGTGTTAAAAAAGCTTATTAAGTATGTAATATTTTAATGATTTATATAAGATTTGTAGAGCATATTTATGTCAAAAAACTATATCAACTTGCTGGATATAATTTTTTTAAAATGAAAAATGATAATCAAATTTATTTATGTTATTATAATGTTAGTCCTAACAAAATTATTTTTTTTAACTAGATATTAATATTTTCATAAAATAATTCTGCACCCCTGGCTTCGCCACTAGTTAATGATAATAGTTTATGATATTGATAGTTTTAATCAGTCAAAATATGTTTTTTTTTTTTTAAACCAAGAAAATAAAACAAAAAACAGTTTTAAAATGTTTTCTTTTTCATTTTTATTTTTAAAAAAATAAAAAAGAACATTTTGAAACAAACAATTAAATCCAAATAACTCATTCAAACTATTTTTTTAACTTTTTTTAAAATATAAAAAAAAGTTTTTAAAACCAAAAACAAACAGGCCCTTAACATGAGATTTTAGATTTTATTTTATTATTTTTTTGCTTGCTCCCATGCATGGCCTATAATTGTTTGTTTGTGCAGGCAAGTGAATGGTGGAGAATGGCGTGAAGATACTGATGTCATGAGTTTGCCAAGGACTGAAATGTTGAGAAATACAAGTGATCGTGAAGAGTTTTATAGATTTGGATCAACTCAAACATATCAACACTCATCGAATTATCATCCACCAACGGTATCGCAAGCAAATAATTGTGTTTTGTCTTCAACTGAATCAGAAAGAGACCAGGGAATATAAGATTGCACCAGAATTTAGACTCAAGAACTTTCCACTCACAATGAAATTTCCTTGTAAAGAAATAGTAATACGATGAATTTCGAATGGCTTCTTTTATACAATTATTTAGTTGTTTGCTACACATTTGACACTCATGATTTTATTCATTAATCAAAGAAAATGATATATATAATTTTCTTCACGGTTTGCCTTCAAGGTTTAAATGATACTTGGCGTAGAGAATCATGCATTTAAAAATCTACAGGGTTTTGAGTTAAAAAGTAAAAATACCCTCTATATTTGTACATTGAGACTTCGAATTAAAATAGAACGTTTATCATCACTCGTATATTTGAGGTAGAGAATCATGCATCTATTCTAAAAGTTAGTGATAAAATTAATTATTTATAAATCTATTAATTGGAAACAAAAAAACAATACTGTGACTCAATTCATTTGAAGAGTTAATTGTCATGATGCATGATGAAGGGATGAACAAACCCAACTCACAAATTTATATTTTAATGTTATTAACTAATTTTTTCCCCCAAGCTACGTACAAAAGAAAAATACTACTATCCTTATTATAACATGAAATTAGAATACTTTTTTTATCGTTAATATAAGATGAAGTTGAAGTAATTAATGCTTGTTTGCTTTGATTTAATCTCTTTTTATTTTATTATCATTTGAATTCTTAAACAATTTGTTATAATAATTATACAATATTTATAAGGGAGGCCTATGGAGGTTTTCAAAATAAAAAGTCTTTGTAATTTAGATTAAATAGAGGGGGATGCCCATGTATTTTACTGCAAAGATTAATTTCAAGAATCATATTCACAGTTCAAATAAAAAAGTTAAGATAAAATACATAATCTTTATATGATATTTTGCCTAGACTAGAATAATGTATACAATATGATCTTTCTCACCTCCATACTCAAAAAAAAAAAATGGAAGAACCAATAACATGTTATTGAATACATCCTTCATATCACAATATAAGTCACTTGCTAAAAACACTCATTGATCTAAAATATAGAGCATTGGGTAAATTTTATATTTTTTTTTCATGTATACCCTTGTTATTTTTAATTCATTGTCTTGAAATGTTCCATATTTAAAGATTATGCACGTATTACTAGAAAACTTAAAAGAGCATAAATAACAAGATGTGAATATTTCTAGTAAAATAAGATTTCAACTAACATTTTTTGTAAACCACAAATTAGTTAATAATGACAAATAGTGGTTCGAGAGAGAGCAACGATAATCATAATATATAAAAAACATATAAAATCACTTCCACCTCTATCTTTTCCAATCATCCCAATCAGGAGTGTTTTACTTTTGTTTGGTCGAAATGCAAGTTATAATTATCGTATCATTTAAAAATTAAAAGAAAATATTACACCTCACCGAGTTTTAGGGCAAGCTCTGTGCCTATTTATGTGTCCACTGTCTGAGATCCGAGGAACTACAACAGGTCCTCCACGGACCTTCTCAAGAGCAAAAATTTATTCTCAAGGGTCTTCCCAACAGTTGCCTGCATACAAAATGTCACCATGGTTTAGAAAGACAACTTTTTCCTTTTTCTTCCTTATTTTTGGACACTTACTAGACCGGTTGTAAGCAACTGGCCTATGAAGTTATTTTCTAAACTAGTTGTAACTAAACCAGCCTTACTTAAACTGATTCTAGAACCAATTTAGAAAGCCTTTTTACCAGCTTTAGCAAACATTTTTTTATACTAGTGCTAACAGACGGAACTTCAATAAGCAATAATAATTAAGATACCATGCAAGATATAAGCAAAGTTCCCTAGCTGTTGTTCTTAACTTCTTTAAAACAGTTCTTGGGGGAAAATATAACTTTTTTTGAGTGAAAGGAAATAATATTAATGCGGAAAAAAAATTACAAAAAAGGCCATAAATCAGTGCTGTACAAATCAATCAGGAAAATCCTAAAAATCCAACTTGATAAATAACAGCAGTTGATTCTCAATCTAAAGCCATTACATGAAAAAACTTGCCATAGTAGAAACTGGAGCACTGAGACTACATAACTAAACCAGTCCGCCCATCATCCAATATGTAGACCCATAACAGAAAATGGAAACTACAAAGGCCCAGAAAAAGACATACACATATTACATTCAGTGACTTCACCAAATGAACGAAAAGCGTCTTTGAGGGACTTCTCATCCACAGACCATGACAAACCTGAACACCACGAGTCATAGCCAATTGAATAAAGCTCATCATATTCATAACATGACAAGATACAGAGAATGAATGATGAGAGAGACCTCCAACGAAGAGTTTATTGCTGGCAGGAGGAGAAGACTCTGAGGAGATGAGCAATAGATTCGCAATGAAGATGGGCTGTGAAATTTTTTTGCAACAGTTCTCACAAGAAATGCCAGATTGTTGTTCATAGCAGAGATCAGCTGTCAAAATAATTCAAAAACTGAGCAGGCTACTGTATTCCTTTACTTCTTATTTCTGAATTGAAAATGTCAACTTCTATCTGATGTCAGTCACTGCTGTAAGCCAAACGTACAAGAGATATGGAGCTCAGCAGCAAGTACAAGTTAGAATAACAAGCCATATGGCAGTTGGCAGTGATGATTGCATCCTCTTATTTATTATCATTTTCTTTGTTTTTTTTTGTCTCATATCATTAACTGCATCTTCTTAGAAACTTCAAACTAAGTAACTACATCTTTTACATCTATAGAAAATGCTGAAAAAAAACTAATACAATTAACTCAAGAAGAGATAAAAGGCCTACACACGGCATTTAGTGTTAAAAAGAAGTGTTCAAACTCAAATTAGTTTCATAGGTCCACCAAAAAACCAGCAAATTAGTTGCATGATGTGAAATACAAAATCAAATCTAAAAGCCCAATGCACTCAAAATTCCAAAGGCCGAAACTAGCTGCATGTTGCTCTGTAAAATAAGATAAAATCGCCATCTCTTTGCATTCAATATTTGTAGTACAATTTTACTATCACACAAAATTACTAGTAAAACTTCCCATTATTGTCAAGACTCAAATAACATGAAGAACAGAAATCTTTCCAACATCAGTAATTTAAATCAAATGAAATAAGCAAAAGAGATGGTTCATATAGACCCTGGAGTTTTCAGTGATTACAGGAATGTCAAAATTGGAAGAAGCAAATTAAGTGTACATATACGATAAAATTAAGAAAATGGTTCTTCCAAAAAACATGAAATTAAGAAAATGACATAAAGCGATTTTTTTTTTTTTTTTTTTTTTTGCCTTTTGAGGAGTGACAGGAAGACTAGAGGAGTAGACTATGCCCGACAGTTTAATGAATGTTGGTCATACGTAATCCCAAAGGCTCCGATTGGTACGAAGTATTGAGTTTTATGGGATTGGTAATGGCAATAAACTTTAAAATTATGCTTGGTATAACATGGGGTTAAACAGACCAAAAAAAAAAAAAAGACTCAGATCAAACAAAAATTGATGAAAAGACCCCCGATGCCCTCATCTTCTTCCATCCCCCTTGCGCTGCTTCTTCAAGGCATCCCCAGACCCAGCAAATCTTCAAGGCATCCCCAAACAAAATGTATGGAAGCAAAATGCACCATGAATAAAAACAGCATTTAAAGATTTGGATAAACTGCATGCCCAAACACAATGTTACGGGTAAATAAATTTCCAAGAAGAAGAAAAAATGCACGGTGAAGATTTTGGATGAAAATTACATTTCACTGGGCCAATATTCAGGAAAACGATATTATCCACCCAATAAAAGCTTAGAAACTATACTGGTTCGCAAACTGAAGTGTCTCAAATCACGATCGAAACTGAAAGTCAAAACTGGAGAAAATAATTAAATCATGCACTTGAACCCAGACCTGGCGAACTCGATACCAGTGGGAGAAAGATGGAGGGAGAAGAACTCGAACTCGCACTGTCAATGGTGGAGAACGGCGCCAGCGCAAGAGCGGTGGCAAATGAAAGGGACGGGCATTGTAGCTGGACCGAGTGAGAGAATAGTGAAGATTGGGTATAGTGAGAACAGGCCCGGCTCCAATCACGCTGGCTATGGCCCGGCCTAGGTGTGTTTGGTCGGGAAGTATATTTAGCAAAATAGATCAGCTTTCAAGGTCTGTTTTGATTAAATGGGTTATATGGGGATTTAAGGTTTTTTATTAATATATGCATATATATATATATATATATATATTATTTTATTTATATATTAAATAAAATACAATAATATATTATATTTTAATTTATATTTTCTTGAATAATTGAGTCGTATTGATAATTTTGTGGCATATTATATTGGATTAGAAATTTTTCATTGAATCAATGTTTTAAAATCCAAACTGACTCGGACGATCGGACCGTCACCCGTTAAAGAAAGCAAGCTAGGTCAACTAATTAACCCGTATTAGCTATTGACCCAGGTTGGATTGTCTAAAACTAAACAGTTTTTATAAACCCAAAAAAGAACCGAAACTCATAACGAGTTTGTATAGGTCAATAGGGGTCAAAAGAAAGGATAAGGTTGGTATTTTAAAAATTAAAAAAACCCTTATCGGGTTCTCACATGAACCACCAGGCACCAGCAACCCAACCCATCCAGTCATTAACACTCGCAGCCTTGCAACTTAGACTCAGAAATCAGCATCTCAATCAGTCAATCTCAGTATCTCACTTCTCTTCTCTGTCTCGCATAGTGGGTTCTGGTCAGTCATCGCCTCCTCAAATCTCAGCTGTCTGGGTTTCTGTGGGTCTTCGTCGTTCAACTAGTCAGCTATCTGGGTTCTTTCTTCATCTTCTTCACTGTTCAGCCATCTTGAAGTCTCGCGTCTCGCCTTCCCAGCCATTTAGGTTTTGCTTTTGACTTCTTGGTTAACTCTTGCCCATGCATGCAGTTGTCGGAGACACCAAGATAGTCAGATGGCGTCGAGCTCAGCATCCTTCATTCTTCATCTTCTTTATTGATCGCTCTCTCTCTCTCTCTCAATCTTGGTGAGATTTTCTGTCTCCCTTATCTATCTCTCTGCCCAATCTAATCTAATACCCATGGTTTTGAATAGCAAATTAGCAATGAATGAATGTTGATGGATGAACTTTTTTGTATTGTCTGAGCTAATTATGCCTGAATTTTGATCCACTCAAGAGTCTTTATTGTGTTATCTGCTTTGTAATTTATTCATGGACATCGTTATAATTTTATTCATATTGTCTTGATCCATTTGAGACTCGAGAGTTGTTTATTGACAAAATAGGAAGGCTATATTCATATTGTTTGTCTACTTTTAATTTGTTAATTTACTTGTTTAGGTGTAGAAGATGTCATCATTTGAACATGCATCTATTGCTGTATCTACTCAATCTATTAGAGCTAAATCAGATCCTACATGGGAGCATTATACTCAAATACCAAACAAAAAGGAAGGTGGCAAACCTTGCTTAAAATGCTTGTATTGTGTAAAGGAATTGGTAGTAGGGGAATTAATAGAATGAAATAGCACCTTGCTGGGAAAAGAGGAGATGCCATTAGTTGTAAAAATGTGCCTCATGATGTTCACTTTTGATTGAAGGAAAATTTGAAATACATTGAGGGAAAGAGAACCAAAAAAACAAGATAAGCCAACAAAAACAGAGGATAGTCTATTTAGGGAGAATGATTCAAATATGGAAGAAATGGCTCTTTTACAGTCTCCAGAAAAGGTGATTGAAGCAAATATTCCAAATTCTTCTCAATCAAGAAAAAGAAAGGCATTTGAATCTGTAAAGAAGTTTTTTGCCCCAAGGACAACCCCGGGTGCACAACCAGGAATATGAAGTACATTTACAGGTAAAGAAGCTTTGCATAAAGCTGATTTAGCTATTGGTAGGTGGTTATATAATTATTATATTCCAATAAATGCTGTAAATTTCATTTACTACTAACTTATGGTAGTTGCTATTGCTGCTATTGGTCCTGGTTATAAAGGCCCAAATTACCATACTGTGAGAAGTAAAATATTGAAAGACATGAAGAAGGAGGTTCAGTTACTAGTTGATGAATGCAGAAGTTTTTGGGCTGAAACTAGTTGTACTATAATGACAGATGGTTAGCAAGATCAAAGAAATAGGCAGTTGATTAATTTTCTTATTTATTGTCCTAGAGGAATTGTTTTTATTAAATCTGTTGATGCCTCAGATATAGTTAAGGATGCTCAAAATCTTTACAATTTATTCATGGGCATGATTGCATTTACTGGTGCAAATAATGTTGTTCATCTAGTAATTGATAATGTAGCTAATTATAAAGCTGTTGGGAGATTATTAAATGATAAGTACCCTTCTATTTTTTGGTCTCCTTGTGCCGCCCATTGCTTAAATTTGATTTTGGCAAACATAGGTAAAATGAAGATTGTTACTAATTTAGTAGCACGTGCATCTATAGTTTCAAAATTCATATATAACCATGCATTTTTGCTAGCTTGATTGAGAAAAAAAAGAGAGGATTGGGTAGAAATCATTTGCCCAAGGGCTATACAATTTGCTACTACTTTCATTGCTTTAAAGAGTATTTATAAGCATAAGCATGATATATAAGCCTTGATAACTAGTAAGGCATTTATAGACTCTAGATACTCTAAGGATTCAAAGGCTAAGGATATGACAATGATTGTGTTGGACAAAAAATTTTAGAATGACTATAAAATTGTTGTTGAAATTGTAAAACCACTCATCCGATTGTCGAGAATTATTGATTTTGATGATAAGCCATCACTTGGGTATATTTATGATGGTATGTATAGGGCAAGGAAAGCTATATAGAATACTTTTTGAAGAAAAAATATTTGTACAAACCCTATACAAGGATTATTAAAAGAAGGTGGGATTTTCAGCTTCGACAAAATCTTCATGTAGATGCTTATGTCTTTAATCCTGCTTTTCTTTATGATAAAGAAAACTTTTCTCAAAAGTTAGAGGTTATGCAAGGATATTTTATTGTTATAGATAAGGAAGTCTCTTCTAATAAGACTAAGTTCTTGCAAGAAGGCATACAATATTAGGAAAAGAGTGGTAGCTTCAGTCATCCATTGGCTATTGAATTTGCAAAATCAATACGACTTAGTAAAGTAAAGATTTATATATTTATCTTTCATATTTATTATTTGAAACTTTATCTGTAAAATCTCTTTTAATAACTTTATCTTTAATATGACAGATGAATGGTGGCAATATTTTGGGAGTAGTTGTTCGAATGTTAAAAACTTAGCTATTGTTAAGTCAAACTGCATTTTTATCAGGTTTTGAAAGGAATTGGAGTGTCTTTGAAAGAATACACTCCAAGAAAAGGAATAGATTGGAGCATCAAAGGTTGAATGATCTTGTATATATTTATTACAATTTTTGCTTAAAGAATAGATATATTATTTAAAGCTTTATGTTAATTTGCATTCATAAAGATTGGATAAATGAGTTCTTATAGTTTGCTATTGTCATGTGTATTTTAGAGTTGTTAATAAGAGAAAAGCAATTGATCTTGTTAATTTTGAAAGTATTAATAAAATTGAGTATTGGGTAATGAAAGAAGATGATCCTTCTTTACTTCATGCTGATGAGATAGAAGGAGATCTCTTTTATGATGAGCAAACACTACCAAAAGCTATTATTTCGCAACAGGAAGAGGAAGGTTTGAATTTTTGAATCTTTTGAGCTTTATTACATGTTGTTACTTTTATTATATTGCTCTCAATAATGCTTTAATTTAGTTTGATCACTTTGATGCATTTGTTTATAAAGATGGTCAACAAAGAGTAAATGTGGTAGAGGGTGAAGGGATTAATTTAGGATCATTTGGTCAGGAAGATGATGATAGTTACAATGCAAATGCTAATGCTTTCGAGCCTAACCATGGTTGGATCAATCAAATGGATTAACAAATATCTGCCAGTATCTTTGACAAGTGATGAAATTATTAGTTATCTTATAATGTTAGGCTTATGGATTGTAAATTGTTGTACTTGTGAACTTGTTGCATTATGTTAATAACTTGACCAGAACATATTATGGTGTTTTTGTTGTATTAATGACTTGGGTGTTTTAAAAGACTTAGGCGGTGGTGTATTTTTGCTAGCTTGTTGCATTAAAGACTTGGGTGGTATTATATATATATATATATATATATATGTATGTATGTATATGTTATTTTTTATTTAATTATTAGGTTGTCGGTCTAACCGGTTGAACCATGAGACCATGACCTGCTAACATTTCTAATTTACTGTCCAATTTGGGTTTTAAAACATTTCATCAAACCATCAATTTCAAAAATGTGGTCCACATTGTTCATCTTATCCTGTTCATTTTTATTCTTTTAATGCTTCTGTCTTACCTCTCTTCTATTTGACTTTGTAAATTTTCTTTTATCATTAATATATATTTTCACAAAAAAAAAAGATAATTTAAGTAGGCTTAAAATTTAGTAAAGGCTCTTTAAAGCCTATTTCTTGAGCCTTTTTAAAGGCCTACTACTTATTAAGTATGCTTTTAAAAAAGTTTTAAAGTCGGTTAGGCTTATGATAGGCTCAAGTCTATTTCAACAAAGCTTGGTCTATTTCCATCTCTATGATTAGGATACATGGATTTGGATTCAATGAGTGTTTTAAATAATGAATGTCTCATTTATAATCGTTTGATTTTATCAATACTTGAAAAATTATTAATATATATTTCTCTCTAAAAATTCAAGAATGCTCCTTATTTATGGTATCTCCTCTAAAAATTTAAAATTTGATACCTTTTTAATATTATATGATGAAATCATTAATAACTTTTTGATTAAATCAAATCATTATTATCCTAAGATAGCCATGGTAAAAGAAGCTTGAGTGAGGGAAGACCATGGCATAGGGCAAAGGGGAGAGAGAGAGGATGTGGGTAATTTGGTACGAAAAAAAATCAATCCCGTATAGATGAGATTGAAATTAAATTATCCATTACTTCATACCAATTATACAAAACTAATACTAGTCAATCAAAGTTTCAATCCCACTTCTCTAGTTCTTTATACCAAATAAAGCCATGTTGTTTGTATTAAGAATAATTCTGGATGATAGAGACTAGGGAAGGATAGGGAATTAAGAGAAGAATAAACAAGTAGGAGAGACACAGAGCAATTAAGAGGGTTTAGAGAGACAAAGGGATTCATTGAATAACCAATTGTATTGATGACTTAACATAGGATTTACAATGAGATCACAAGTATTTATAAGCTCTTTAATAAGATCCTAACGGCTATCTGCCTATAACTAACTCTAATGATTAGTTTTAATATAACCAATAACTAATTAAGTTACCATTACGATTATATAATAATACCCCCTTTCCAAGAGACCCTTGCCCTCAAGGATTTTTTTATGAAATATTGAAAAGAAAGCATTAAACTCTTAGAAGCTACTAGTCATTATTCTCTATCACTGTTTACTATCACTGTGTATTGTCATTGGTCACTAGTATTGCTGAATAAATGGAAATAATGAGCACCTTAAGCCCACAGGTATTTTTATTAATCCTCCTCTATACCATGAAGAACAAACAAGTGGGTAGGGAGGAGTTAAAGACAAAGAAAAGCCTAATAAGACATTTTTCAATGGCCTAATTGTAATATCTTTGAGTGACATTAGGTCCACGCAATTACCCCAATTCAAAAGCTGGTTCAGATTTAGTAAAGATAAAAGGTATAGCTTTTGCGTCTAAAATTTTCACCTACATGATGGGTAAGGTTTTGACTTTTCAACCTCTATAGGACCTAGCCATATGACCTTTTGAACAAAAAAAATTAAGGAGCTCCTTTTTCTTTCTTTTTTCTTACTTTTAATAGTTGGTTCCACTTCTACGAGTGTCACTAAAAGCAAGAGATGGGTGCCTTTGACTTTTCAATACTTAAGGCATGTCCCCATGTGATCTTTAAGGCATTAAAATTAGAAAAATCAACAAGAAAAATAGTGACACATAGTATTTCAAAAAAAAAGTAGACAGTAAAGATGGCTTTAAAGATACAAAAACAGACTGTAATGGAGAGACCAAAGAAGACAGCAGTGAAGACGATAACCTTCCTAACCTTTTTTGGCTTCGCTCAAGCACCCCACCCCTCCATCTAAACTAAGTCTTCAAATGCAAGCCATAGCAAACATGTTTGCAAACTCTAACTGCAAAAGACTCTAAACAACCCCATTTGCAAAACCTCAAACCTACTTCTGTAGAATCGAACTCAACCAATGCTCCTTCTTGATGTCACCATCTTGCACCAAGGGTTGTTACACTCTATCACACACTTCTTAGAAGGAGACTAAACAAGACCCACTATTATTTTTAGTGGTAGAGGGTTCTTGCTCATCATTGAACTCAAATGGGCTTGTTGGGGAAGTGACAAAACCAAATCTATCTTCTTCTTTAACATTCTTGTAATCTTCTTATGATTCTTGCCTATTGATGCATTTATGGTTTAATGAAAGGGAAGAGAAACCTTCTTCTTAAGCCAATGGACCTATATCAAATTTAAGGTGTAAAGGTTAGTACTAGCTCCAGCACCCACATTCATATTATCCTTGATAAGTACCCTCTTTTATCTTGCCTTTACAATAAAATCTCTTGCATTCATGCCAAATTCCTCACTTCTTTCATCGTTCTTGGTTTAAAGAGATGTACTGGACCAACAAGTCTCCTTGTAAGCCTCTAATATATGTGTCCACCAAATATTCTTGTGTAAGTTGTAGCTTGCAAGAAATGGAATGAAAGGTGTTGTTGCAATATGCTAAAGTCCCTTCTTGTCATAACCTCATTAAGTTACCCATTGGTGCTACATATGAAAACCCAAAGCATTCTTTAATGGTCCATTATAAGTCATCGCCTTCTTCTTGCTCCCTCATTAGTATTTTTGAATCAAATTAGGCAACCCAATAACCCGATCGATGAGATTATTGATTGTTGTGATCTATTATTCAATTCAATCCAGCCTTGCTTCCATTGCTTTTTGAGATTTTTCTAGCTTCGAATCTTCAGTGTAAACCTTTAAAATGAAGGAAAGAAAAGAAAATAGAAGAGAAGAAAAGAAAAGAAGGCCAAGGAATGCCTGCTCTTATACCATTGTTGTATAAGAATAATTTTGGATGATAGAATTAGGGAAAAATAAAGGGAATTAAGAGAAGAACAAAGAAGGTAGGAGATACACAGATAAATTAACAAGGTTTAGAGAGAAAGAGAAATAGAAAGACAAGAAGATTCATTAAATAACCGACTTAGCATAGGATTTACAATGAGATCACAAGTATTTATAAGCTCCTTAATGAGATCCCTACGGCTATTTGCCTATAACTAACTCTAATGGCTAGTTCTAATGCAACAAATAACTAACTAACTCACTATTGCAATTATATAACACATGTTCATGAAGCACATGTGAACTCAAAACCTTAAATACTCATGTCTTGTGAATTCCAAAATATTTCTCATATTGTGATTCAAAACTAAAATTCAAAAAAGAATATCTAGTACTTTTTTAATGAATTGAAAAATAACTTCTCAAGTCAATAAAATGCATACATCCCTCTAAAGTCAAAGTGGCATTAGAATTCCTGTGTCAAGAGCTCTTGAAAATCAAGCCTATTCCTTAAAACTACCGACAGTAAGGATCACAAAATTAGATGAATCTATTAACTAGAAAATAAAAGGCAAAAAATTTGAGGCCTATTAGGCACATGTCGTAGAACAAGACTAAATGATACAACTCTAACTAATAGAGTCAAAGTTACCCACCCTACTTGCAAAAAAAAATGACATGCACCCATGTAAGGTTGCATAAAACTATGATAATCCTATTTCAATACATGTTATTATAAGATTACATGATAAAGATGTGATAGTTTAGTTTTAAAGAAATGCCCTTGTATGAGGGAAAACACAGAACCACATTCACTAAAATGAACTTATTCACATAAATTCCTCTATACTACTACATAAACATAAAAATCATTATTTCATGCTAGTGAATAAAAGAACATTCCTAGAGTGGAACAATATGATAGGAAGCAAAGAAGCTAATTTGAAATGTATCACAATGGTATAGCAATCAGCAAAAACTTTTAACAAGAAGCTAAAATCAATTAGGGAATTGCCCTTAGAAGATTCAAGAAAGGGGAAAAGACTATGAAGAAATTGAAGAAGAAAGTACAGTAAAGACTCTAAAACCTCATTCATCTCTCTCTTTGTTTTTTTTAAACTATAAAGCACTAATTTCATTGCTGCTCGTTGATAAGTGCCTCTTGTACAAATTGATGAACATAAATGATAAGAAAAGGACAAATGTGCATGTTGTAAGAAGTTGAGGGATCTATCGAAAATTCTCAAGAACCAAGACCAATAAGTTGAGACATCTAACAAAAATATTGATAAGAGCTAATCTTGAAACAGAGAAAAGAACAAGTAGAGTAGAAGAGAGAAGGGGATGAAGAAGACATAAAAGATAGGATTTGCTCTTATCAATGGTATCAGAGCAGCGGATTCGATAGTTGACGGTTTAATCTGGAGATGGAGTTACACAATTTGGTACCTCGAACCTCTAGTTAGATGATCACCTATGTCAATCACCACTCTAATCAATATGCAAAGCTGTTGAAGGAGATTTCAAATATTGACAAAAGAATTTCAAATGTTAACATTTGAAGTGTAATTTTTTTAAATAACAGTAATCTACACACAAAAATGGGGTTAAAGATCATTTTTTCCTTTAACATTTTTTTAAGGAGTGCTAGGTACCTATAATAAAAGGTGAGGAATGTCCCCCTTAAACAACTATTTTCAAGAGCAAAATCACCCTACCACTAGAGACTTGGCATCTTTTTCATTATCTATTAATGTGGAATAGTTGCATGGCTTACGAAGAGTAACAATAAGGCATTTGGACCCATTTTGATCATTTGACGTAAGCAAAAGGGACTAGAAATGCCATTGACAATGGCAGGAATTGGGTCTAATTTTAGTGGCTAAACGTGACAAAATGGGTCAAAATGCTTGTTGTCATTGTACGTGGGCTCCAACTATTTCATGTAAATAGATAACAAAGAAGATGATGAGTCTTTGATTAAAGGGTGATTTTGCTCTTGAAAAAATTATTTAGGGGAGATATTGCCCTACATTTTAATAGAAAATACCTAGTATTTCTCAAAAAAAGTTTAGGAAGAAAAATAATCTTCAAACCAAAATACTAATTTGAAACAGTAAAATGCATATGTATGCCTATTGGATTTTGATAGAGCATAATTTGCCTTTCATTAATTCTTTTCTTTTTTTCTTTCCTTGGTTATGTTATTTAAGTTTTTGAGTTAGACTAATCTAATCAATAACTTGTGAGAGTCTCTTTTGAAATATACTTCCTACCAATTGTTACTACATATCTAAGCTCAAAACTTGTGACTTTTACTCTTTTAGTAAGCTGGATTAATGCCCTACTTAGTTGATTCAAGCATCCAGTAATATAATTCTTTTCTTTTCTTCCTAACACTTTCTATTTTGATATAAAAAAGAATACAAAAATTTAAAAATAACAACAAAAAGTACAAAACATTGATGATTATGGCTAATGAAATAATTGTTCATCATCAATGTTTATCGATCAATATTAATAATTAATATGAGTATCAATATTAGAAGGATCTTGATTCTCTATTACTACTTTCCATACTTTCTTTCTACATCTTTTCACCAACAATACTTAAAAAATTATTAAAAAAAAACTCCTTGATTTTGATTATGCTCATGAGGAGACGTAGAGTCATAGAGAGATAGAAGAAAAACATGTTAGATGTGCTATCAAGTCCCATATAATAACATATTCACACCTAGATTGCATTTCAAACAAACATGAATGCATTTATAGAGAATAAAATAATTTTCATCTTGAACGGTATTTAGTGTGTTTATATACAGGTAAAAGAATAAATTAGTTCCTAAATTATAAAGTTAAGAACATTTATGATCCTAAACTCATCTTTTATATAATATTTTTCTTTAACTTTTGAAAATGATACAATTTGACAATTGCCATTAACCAAAGTTAACTTTGATAATTAGTTGACAAAAAACTAACAGAAAATGATATAAAAAATTACAGAAAAAGACCAATGAATTTTGTGTGTGTCATTGTCTATATGTTTTAGTCTTTTATTATAATTTTCACGTCATTTTTTGCAATTTTAAAGTCAATAAATAATCAATGTTAACTTTTATTAACAGCAAAAGATAAGTTACACTATTTTTAAAAGTTAAAAAGGAGCATTGTGCAAAAAAAATAAGTTGAGGATTTTAAACATTCCTAAATTTATAATTTAAAAATAGTTTACTCTTTTATTTCAGCAATTCCTCACAAGCACACAAATTTTTAGGTTTTGATAGGTTATCTATTTGTTGTGTAAAGGCTTGAACGCGTAACAACTCTTGAATTAAAATAGATTCTATGAATTTTATATAAAAAAAAAACAGTGTTGGATATTTCTTTCAACTCCATGGTCTTTAATACTATTCAATTTATTATTTTCTATTTAAAAAAATCCAATGTCCAAGGCTGGATGGTTTTTTTTCCTCATAAAAAATGAGTTGGATCAATATTTCAGTGTTAGATAATGCTCTGTCAATATCGGATAATGCCTTGTCAGCATTTTTTATTTGCATAACAGTGAAGGTTAGCAATGAGGAAATTTTTTTACTGTATTTTGAAAGTTAAAGAATTAAGAAAAATTAAATAAAATTAAAGGACTATAATGAAACTAAATGTAAAGCTAAGGAATCATGTAAAATTAGAGTAATATAAAATTAGTTCCATTATATTCAAGTGAAATATGATGCGTCATTTTTTTCTTATAATGATTTAATAGAAATCCTAATTTAAGTGACTCCTGTACTCAAAAGATAAAAAGAAATAATTACGATAGTATGTTTGGATACTTATGAATTTAAATTTGAATCAAATTTTTTGTTTGAGCACTTAAAATTTATGAATTTGAAATTACCTAAATTTGAAACACTTGAATTTCAAATTTAAAATTTAAAATATAAAATTTTAAATTCAAAATTCAAATCTAAATTCATTAATCCAAATACTACCTTAAAATTTCCTATAACATAATTAATACTATAGAATTAATTGACAATTAAATAAAGCAAGATAGCAATTAAAATAGCAATCATTTTATTATACTACCTTTATTAAAAAATATAAAGTAATTTTAACTGAATCTTCAATAAAATAACTGTTTATTTTTAAACTAACATTATCTTTTCATGTACACTACTATTTAATATAATGCTTTATTTTAAAATAAATATAAAGTGATTCACTTATTAGGAGTACTTTTGAAAAAAAAAATAAAAAGTAATAATTATACTTTTAAATATTAAAAATATCTTATATTTTTAAATATTTACTCTCTCAAAAAATACCTTTTATTTTTTAACTAACGAAATATTAACTATCATTTTGTTAATGAATATTATAATATTTAATTTTATTATGTGAAACTTGTATGTAATTCTTTCAAGGCTGTTTATGGTCAAATCTTAAAATTTAAACTCACCTCCATTTGATGGAAAGTTCAAAAAAGAAATATATTTTAGTTTTTAAAATTTGAATCAAACACCGTTGCCCTGATTGCTAGGACAACAGACAAACTATCACCATCATTACAGACAATGACAAAAAAAAAGTCTTCAAATGCACCCCATAAACAAACTTCACCGAGAATACGGTTAAGGGCAAAAAATAATCAGGTAATAGTAATTGGTTCAGGTTTTCCAAAATACCCAGGGATGGAATAAAACCAAAAAAGAAGGGAGAAGGGAAAAAAAAAAAAGGAAAGAGAAAAGCTACATTCAACTCCAAAAATTCTTATATGTATACTCAATGTTATCTATTTTTATGCACAAAAAAGGGAAAAAAAAATGATACAACCAAATCACGACCAAGAAAAATGTTTACAACCATGGAAGATCAAATATTTCATAACGCTGAAGGTTTCCTCAATCATAATTTTGACCATCAATTGCCTATTTTTGTGACTATAACATTTCAAAAAATTCCCGTCAATAGTAAAAACACGCTCAAGCAAACAAATACATGCAATCTCCAATTTTCTTTCTTGAATCCAGCTTCATTTCCTTCCTAATAGCAGGTTATAAATTGGCACCTATAAGAACAATTCACCATTAAAAATATATATCTACTAAATAATTGAACATGATTTATTAAGGGAGTAAAATATTGTACATGATGACAATAGGATAGCAGGAAACTATAGTAAAATGGTAAAAGAGGGTAAGTTCACAGTCAAGATGGTATCAATAAGGGCTTGCCAATGGAAAATACTGTTTGTATTCTCATAATAATGTAGCATAAAGTATTACAATTTTTCAATACATTGAAAAATGAAAAATAATAATACTTGCATAAAATTTTAAGATAAACTTTAATCATAATTCTAACTAGATTAAATGACTTTGATTAAGAAAAAACTAGATTACATGGATATGTATGAATAACAGGAGGATTCATTGCTCAGTTTTAGAGAGTACTCAAAATGAGCATGACACTTTCCTTCAACATTAGCCAAAAATACCACTTGATGTCTGTTGTGCAGCAAGTTGGTGACAGCATTAAAACAAGAAAGTACTTTTCTATATCCGATGAAATTATTCGAAGACAGTTGTAAGTTCTAAATTCAACAAATTCCCAAGGCCTACAAAAGCATGGGCCAAAAATAACCAACATTAAGCAAACATGAAAGATTGCAGATCGAATATTTTAGGAAGTTGGCCACAAGCGTGCCTTAATAATCAGAATTGTAATCCAAAGTGGTACATCAGCCTAAAATGGCATTAATTTAAATAAGGAAAGTTACAAGGAAAAAAGGGAGGGTTTTTTCCTGAACGAAACTTCGGACAATCCACGTTTATCTGCCTGTATATCTATATATGACATCTACACGTAAGAGAAGATCTATAAGAAACTACGCATGAATAGTGTAGCTCACTTCAGATTATATGCAATGCATGAGTCCACAATCTAGTTTTTAAACATTTGCTATCAAGTTCTCAAGTAAAAATATAACAATTAGAAATTTTCAGTTATGGAATTACATGATTAGGCTTCAAACAATGGGTATTATTGGGAAACCTACAATCAAACACCTAGGAACATCACCTAACTCTATTCTTTCTCCTCCACCAACCTATCTTTTAATGGTCAGGAGGGAAAACAAAATCCTTAAAAGCTGACCATTGAAAATCACAATTGTCAACAATCAGGAATTGGAAAAAGAAAAGGACGAAATTTACCTTTGACATAAGCCCAAAGTTTGAGCACAATGGTTAAATCCCGAAGATGCAGACAGACCAGACAGTAGCAATAACATTGCCAAGTAACTTGCTAGCATTGCTTTTTGTCAACGCAGAGGTGGAATAATCCATGATATCAGCAGAGCTATTTGATTGCAGATGCTGATGCAGCTGCTGCTTCTGATATTAAGGAAATAGGTTGGCGAGCCTGCAAGCAAGCACCTATATCGAACGGATGCAAAACAGATCCATCAAAAAGAAGATTTACACCAGGAAGGACTACTTCTTTACTGTCATTTTCATCTGGTTCGGCTCTTGCTGTATTATTGCCTGGGGGGGATTCTCCAGTTGGCCTTGTGATATCATCGTAGCCTGTTAACGAATAAGATCTGCAAGCAACATTCAAAAGCATCCTGTTTTAGAGACTTGGATGCACAAAATCTTGTTATTTAAAAGTAATCTATATCATCTGAAAAACTTCCCCAAAAAAAAAAAAAAAAAAGACAAAGGAACTTATAGAATCACAAGAATCAAAGAAAAGTTTCATCATCTCATTACATTACAGAAAGGTCCAGGTGATTATTTAAAAGTAATTGATCTTGTATTTGTCAAAATACTGATCGCTATTTTATATGAAACCCATTCAATGCTGAAGGAATAAGTAAATGCAAAAGTTTAGGCAAACCTAAGAATGTTGCCATCGAAACTCAAAATTTCAGTTCGCCCACGCTGCCGATTAACAAGTTTTAATCTCTGGTGCTCGCTTGATGCCCCTGAAATTGGAGAGGAAGGGTCCAAAAATGGGTTCCATCTGCCACTAGCATAGTTCATAAGTTGTCGAGAAGATTCCTTAGCTTGCTCTTTCTGGTATAGAAGCTTTGCAGCAGGACCCGTTGCTTGGTATTCAGCACAAATGTCACGCAACTTTTTCCTTAAGCTTTGCATTGCATCATGGTATTCACTAAATGAACCAGTTTGAAGGAACTCTGATGAAACCACCTTCTTGCATATTTTATCGCACAACTTTGGACTAAATAGAGGCATCCCAAACTCGACACTTAGGGGAACCCATTCAAACTTCTCTTCAGGTGACAAATGATCCGGTTCTTTTCCATGAAATAATTTCAACAGGCGAATATAACCAACTGTCCACAATTCCATCTTGTTTGCCAAATCAGTCAACAGAGAATTCAACTTTGAGCTTTCCGCTTCACATAGTCCTGACTCTTTTCCTATTGGAGCAATGGAGCCATCTGAATTCTTTAGGGGCAGAGGGATATCAATAGTAATCACATTTCCAGTATCATCAAGATCATATCTACTGAGAGGTTGCACCAATAAAGCTGAATGTTTAAGAAGTGAATTTAAACAATGCAAGAGTATACCTCCCTTCACTAAGTTTCCTTCAAGCTTCCCTCCCAACCCTCCTACAGTGGAACCATCCCAAGACCATATGAGGGCCTTCTCACATCCAGCCAATGGGGCAGGAAGCATACGGAAGCATTGTCCTTTCATCAGTACAACTGACAATGGCCCACTAGCTATAGTTGAATATAATACCAATTTCATCCAAGGAGTCATAGAAGAATATGAGGGAGGACCAAAATGAACAGGGCCCGTGGGTCCAGGAAGAATTGATGAATGAGGAAGAGGCACTATAGACACAACTATATCATAGTCACGAAGAAACAGACGATCTAGAGTATCTGGTGCAAGAGAAGCCAAGCTTTCACAGCGGAGAATATCTACACGGTATTTCTTTTTCCTCTTTATTATTTCTGTTCCAACATCTGACGCATCAGCTGCCATTAGTTTCTCGTTCCTCTGGAGATTTGCATCAGATTCACTGGCTTCTTGCTCATGACTAATGTCATCTTCCATCACAATAGAATGTGTTCCATCAAGTGTGCTGCTAGGAGCAGGTTCAGAGGAAGCAAAAGCATCCTCATGCTTATTTTTATCAAAATTTAAGGATATTCCAGATATTAGCGAAGCTGATTCATCATTGCTTGAAGTTAACATATCCATGCTGTCAAATTTTTCCTCTACTTTTGCATCAGTAGCAAGTCCACCTGATTGTAAACATTCTAATACACATCGCAGGCTAAATGCATGATTTGCGAATTCCTGTAGTTCACCCTCAAATTTTGCACCCTCCAAGGTACTTAGATCCTTGCAAAGATCACCAATGCTGGCATGACCCAGTTTTCCCGCTTCATAGAGTGTAACAGCATGGGATTTCAAGCCTTAACCAATTTCACAGGTATCACATTTTGGTCAGAGACCTTGAACAGGTTAAAAGAAACATGCAAAGAAATTCTAGCGCACGTGGGAAGCCATAAGACTAACAAACTCATATGAGGTTATTTACAGTGAAACAGAAAAACATGCTAAAATTTCTCAGGTATAATAAGAATATGCCCCCTTTTTTGCAAGCTTTGGGACTCAGATCACAAAATAAAAATTCAGGGGCATTCATCTAAAAGTTTAAGCTTTTGATCTGATGTGTCCTTTGACAATTAGAACCTCAATGGCAAAGAGGTTAGACCTATAAACTTATCCTTGATATCTCCATTTACATAATCAAATTAAGTTTCATCAGAAGGAATGGTGGGCGTGTTAGAGATTAAGATAAAGCTATTCTTGAATCCTCATTTAATAAGTTAAGCTTATGTGATGAACCGACCTTAGGCAAATTTCACTAAAGCCTAGAGAATCTTGAAGTTTAATTTCTCGTACTGTCCTAGTGTATTCTAGGACCTATACTAATGCAGACAATGTCCATAGGAAATCAACTACAGGTTATTGAACATTTCACAGAGGGAACCATGTTAGCAGGAGAAGCAAAAAGCAATGTGTGGTTGCAAGATCCAATATAGTAGCTGAGTTCAAAGCACTAACGGTTGGACTTTGTGAGCTATTTTGAATATAAATAATATGAGAAGATTTAAAAATCAAGCGGGAAGGCCCAAGCTTTATTGTGTGAAGAAATGAGCATTGAACCAGAACTTTATAAAAAAGGAGTTGGACAGTGGCCTAATTTATACTACACACATATCTACAACAAATCAGATGGTTATCTTGTTACAATTTCCAAGAGTTAGCCACCAAGCTAAATATCCACTCACTAGCTTTTGGGGGGAGTGGACATTGCAATTATTTTGTAATTTGTCATAAGATTTATTGTAATTATTTCCTTTATTATTGGCAAAAATGCACGTTTGACCTTCTAACTTTATATAAGATTTCAATTCCTGGCCAAAAAAAAATCTCAATTTGGTCCTTTAATTTTATAATATATTTTCAATCCTCTGACCCTAATACCGATAGTCTTAAATGATAATTTTTTTGTGCCAATCATTGTCATTTTAAAACAATAAGCCTTATCTCACTAGGCAAGGTCAACTACATGGATTGCACAAAGCCATTGTGCTCTATCATCAATCAAGCTTTTAGGAATATTGTTCAATAAGAGGTAATTGTTATTTTAAAAAATTAAATTTAATATGTGAACATTTAAAAGTTCAATGCTAGCATTTTTTGCTAGTGAAACTAACAATGCTAGGGTTAGACAAATGAAAAGACACTTTATATAATTAAAATACCAAAATGAAGTTAAAGGACCAAAAGTGCACTTTTGCTCTTTATTATTTGACCCAAGAATCAGGGACATGAACAAAGGATTACCAATCCCCTAAATTTAGTAATCTGTCCTCAGCACATTAAATGTCTTTCATATGATAGCTTCATCCTTTGTATATAAATATATTGTACCCATTCTACTTGAATTATTAGCAAATATTCAGACATTTGTTGGCTTTGCAACTGGTTATTGCATTTCTGTTGGCAGAAATTTGATGTCAGGAAGAGTAGGAAGCAGACAGTGGCAGCTCACTCTAGTTCAGAATAGAAGCGCTGCGGCACAAACTTTAAGTGAGTTTTTTGGAGGAAAAAACACCTGACAACCTAAAGAACTATTGTGTGTCACCAAACAACAGCCCATATTGCTTCAAAAGTGCTCCAAGAAATAACCAAACTCATCTAAGTTTATCATCATTTTGTTACAAATAGCTTTAGCAGATCCCTGATCAAAATAAACTGCACCAAGTTTGAAAATCAGCTAGGTAACTTATTTACCAAATTTGTTGGAGGTTTTTGTGTGAAACCTATTAATAAGCTTGAATCGTATGAAATTTATGCTCCAACTTACAGGAGAGTGCTGAAGGATAAAGCTAGAAGTATCCCAGTGTTGTTCTCTAGGGTAATTATAATTATCTTAGATTTACCCATCTGTCCAGCGCAGAGTTTTTAGTTTGTCTTGATTCCTTCGTAATTTGTTTCTTTCTTGGTAAAATTATAAATAAAAGGTCAGGCAGGTATTTCAGCCTTAGTTCATCTGAACTCTGTTAAACATGTACTTTTGAATTTTAAGAGAGTATATGAACAAGGAACAAGAAGCTCACTTCTTTGCAAATTGCTGCAGCATGGCTTTTTGAAATAACTTGTGAAAACAAAACAGATAGAAAAAGCCTCCTGTCAAAGAAAAAAAAACCCAGGAAAAGGGCATTGATATAAAAAAGTCCTCACATATGCGTGCTATTTATGCTAAGATGATGACATCTTGACACTAAGTAGCATGAAGGGGATCAGTTTTTGCCCCATGCAGTAAAAAATCATTAGTAGGGAAAAAAAAAAAGTTAAGGCAAAAGGAAGGGGATCAGCTCCGGCCAACACTAGCTAGTAAAGCTCAGTCTCCACCTTGATTTTTCCCAGCAAAATCTGGCATACATGCTACAATACTTGTCCCACGTGACATTCAACCATATCACTCAATCATGTCATTCAAGCAGTTATCATGATCAATCTGCTATCTAACAATGAGTACACTAGCAAAGAGCAAACAATGCAGGAAGTTGGCTGTATTGTTGTTTCAATACTCGCAAAATGCCAGGAAATAAATTCTGATCGTAGCACCCTGTGTCTTTCAGACCCATTTTTTGTTACTACTAAAATCTCTGAAATCAGTCACAAAACCTCAGGTTTCACATACAGATTCCTATCAAATTGCTATCTATCCCAACAAAGCAAGATTCCAGGAAGAAAGACTAGGTACTATCATGAGCTTCAATGTATTCACACAAAAACGAAGCTGACATATATTGGAAGCTTAAAAAGCATGATTGCATGGTAGAATCAGACACCGCTAAAACTCAAGGACACATATAAATTGTTGGACTGGAAAACAACATCAGAAGCATGTTTAAATATGACAGAAATTGGAAAAGAAAGCATTAAAGATAAATTACACCAGAGTAGATTTACATTAAAATATAAAATAACAATGATAAAATACTTTAGGAGGTTTGTAAGTATTTATCCACATATCTAGGAGACACCTAATAATGATGCTTTCATCCAAAATAAAAAAAAAAAGGTCATCAGAAATCTTAGAATGGGCTTCCTGTGACCTTTCGTTTTCCACCTCAAAACAACTGACATTACAAACAATGTCAAAAGTCAACAAAAAGAATTTAAGCTTTAGGGAAAAGGAAAAGGGAGGGTGGATTTGAAAATAAACAAACCTGGTGAAACAGAACCCATCATTAGATAGGAAGTAATGTTAGCATCAACTATGAAAGCAACACGAGTATATGCTGAACGAATATTCCCTAACCCTGAAATATCCCCTTGTTGATTGGCATCATTATCAACAAGAATATTCTCATAACCCAGACTAGCATGCGAACCATCTTCATCACTGACTACACTTCTAGGAGAAGCAGGTATGCTACTATCTTGAAGAATAGCTGATGGATCAATTACTTTTGTTGCCCATCCCAATCGGCATACAAAAGATGCAGCAGCCTGCAGTTGAGATAAATCAGCCTGTAGTGTAGCTGCCAATTCAGCAACAGTTGCATTCTCACTTGAAACAACAAAAACTGCATAAAGTAACCTGGAAAATAAGGTTCCAACTTAGACTCTTTAAATGGAAATAAAATTTTAACCAAAAAGGATGGAACAGAAAATTGAAACAACTCTATTACTCTTCAATAGGATCTTCATAAGACTGCTCCCTGTTGGAAACAAAACCTTCAAGCCTGGAAACTGAACCATCATAAATGTAAATGTTATTGAATTCATTTACCAACCTTCACCAGCTCAGATGACAATGCAAAACCTTTAAACTTTATTTTAAATATATAAATTTAGAATTTCTATATTTGTGCTTGTACATCTTACATATTTGTAGAACCACGCCTAATAAAACATGTCTAGATCTTTAATAAACTTTAATAATCATGGAAATTTTTACACAGAATAATAATAAATTTATTTTCTGCATTTTTTCATTTCAAGAGTAAAATAATAAAACCTAGTCACTTAAAGCAGAGGATAAAACATGAACACACAAAACACACCTTTGAACCGGTCATCAGGATATACAGGAACATCAAAATAGACCAAACCCCGTCTATAAAGACCCTTTACTATGTCAGGATCAAATAGGATAAAAGAATTTGCTTCTTCTTTACAAATTTTGTCAATAGTAGCCGTTTCCTCCTCTGAGAGTTTCTATAAAGGCAGAAAAATGGTGACAAAAGTCAACGAAAAATACCTGAGAAGTGAAGAAAAAGTTCACATTCCTAAATTAACACAACAATCAACATTACCAAGTGAACCTCCACTTTATTAAGATCAAAGACAGGCCTCACCTTAAATTCTTCCAAGGTAAAGTTCACAAGACAGATTCCCCACCAGGGTTCAATTGGAAAATCCACAGGTTGTGTAGGTAAAAGTTCTCTTGCAATTGACTTGTTCAGCTTCCACATGATTTTCTGGTTACTCCAAAAAGGAAACAACCGGTGATATGAGCAAAAAAAAAAAGCTTTTATGCTTGAAAGTCTGCTGAAAGGTGCGTAAATTGCAGACAGAAGTAGGCCGGATTCCTACTTTTTTCAAAAATATTCATTTTGCAAAAGTTAATTTTACTTTTGACTCCCTTACTTCACCATATTTCATGTACCCCAAAATTAAGGGAAAAATCATATAGTACTCCTGCAAGTATTCCTATAGATAATGCATGCATTTATCCATGTCATGAGGACCAGAAAACAAAAAGACAAATATTATACATCATAGTAAAGTCAGTAAACAAGTGATGCAGAACCAAAGATAGAAACTCAGGAAGAACTCTCTGGAACTCGACTCAATCTCAACATTCACAAAATCAGGAATGTGAAACAAAGGTGAATAAACCAATAAACTTGCAATCCTATCATAGGCATATATGCTACAATTTTTTTGTATGACTAGAATTCTAACTAATCAAAGGCTCCTAACAAAGGATATTATGGTTATCACATAAATGGATGTCTACCGACAAATAGATTATTCAATTAATTATTTCTGGTCGCAAAATTAATTGAATTTAGTTAATCAATATAATTCCATAATTGCTCCAGATAAGCAATTATATTTGGGGAAAATGAAAATATGACCTTCAACTTTATGTTATCAGCAAACACCCCTTCAACTTCTAAATTGAAACTCCTAAGCTATCATCATTTAACATTTGGGAATTTTGGGATTTAGGATTAGATCATTCATTCTGCCATAAAACTTTTTCCAACATTTTTAACCCCCTAATTTACTTTCAAAATCATGGGGCCATGTCATGTTGCAAGGAAAATAGTATGAAGTGACACCTCTGTTGATGGCAAATGGCCAAAAAGTTTAGAATGTTTGAAGATGAAAGTTTAAGGGGATAATATCCATCTTTCAAAGTAAAAGGAGGTGTTCACAAATGACCTAAAATTAAAAGTGTTCATTTGAATTTTGTTTCTCAATATAATAAAATAATTAAAATAGTTATCTAGTTATCTTCTCATCCTGTACCAGGAATTTTAAAAAGAAGAAGATAGCCACAAAGGCATTACTAGTTTGGCACCAATTTCAGTGCCTTGTCAGCCCAAAAGAAGGGCAAATTGCCAATTTTCTGGCTCCAGCTAATTAAACAAACAAAAACATGCATACACAGGCATACATGGAATACAGGCATCGATTCTATTTTAATATATTATTGTACAAATGAAAATCATTGCAGTACCTTAGATCTGCACTTATTCATTATATCAATAAATTCATTTCTCCCAATTCCTGTGAGTCTTAGAGCATCCGCGGCACTAAAATTTGGGATGCTGTCATATGGTTGCTCTGCAAACAATTAAAATGTGCAGCAAACTTCTAAAGGCCATCTTCAAAATAAACATACTTTTAACATCATACATATTTGCAAAGGTTGCAGTAAACAATCAAACAAGTGGAGGGAAGAAAAATACAAGGACATTATACAATCCATTAATGAATAATAAATTCCTGTAGATTATGCTATATCAAGATGTAACATATGTAAACAAACATTCAAACTAAATCATTGATATGATAAAATCTTCTACACATAAAATGGTGGAATCTGACAAAAAGTTGATTGAAGCTGCTCCAGAAATCTTATTAAGGTAATCCTAATCTCACCAGCATGTGGATCTGGTGAGTACTACAGGCTAACACTCACTCCCAGAATATATACAACTAGGAGCCCTTCTCTCTCTCACAATTACACATCACCTTTGCCCAAAAGTTAGTTACCAGCTTAGCCCATTAGCTCCAGGTCCCACAACAGGCTTAATGGCAAAAGCAGAGGTCACAAAAATAACCATTGCAATTGCTGTATTTATTGTTTCTTTCCTAATAATAAAAATCTAGAAGCAAATCCAAAAAAGAAAAGAAAAAAGAAAAAAGAATGTGGTCACCAAGAATACTAAGGACATTGGCTTTGGCAATATATTTGCATCCAGTCATCTCTTTCCTTAAAGCCTCCTCTCACCTTTCCATTTAGTTTACTTCATCACAGTTCATCTATGAGGCACCAACATCATTGGAATACATGCAAGCTTTGAACCAAAGGGGCATATGAAAGTGTTCATTTTGTCACTACTTAGGTAATCATTATCCCCTTAATCGTGCTTCTGCAGCTTTCAATAAACCAGTAATTGCTATAGGCCATTGGATTCGAACTAATTCTCATACAACTTTACCATGTGGAATATTTCATCTTGCACCACAAGCAATACGGAGTAAAGTACTATGGGATGCCTAAATCCATTATTGAATAGCATCCACTGCTTGATAGAATGCTTATGAAGGGTAGCTTCCTCGTCTCAATAACTAACATTTAGCAGGTTTATTCTATCCACTTGGGGGCTTACCATTTGGTATCAAAGCTGGTGATTGAAGTCTCTAGAAAAGGCTACTTGTGAAGGTTTCTGTCTGGCGAAAGGCCTAATAAAGTGTTGTTAAGTGTAGCCGTTCAGGACATCAATTTTCCAAGGATGGCCAATTGGCAAGGTCCAAAGTTCTATGAAACATCAAAGTCCCATATCAAGTAACAGAATTTCCCAATGGGAGACTTAAGTAGGGTAATTCTCCTGCCTCAATAATCAACTTGACAAAAGTTCCTCTCCTCACTTGGGTTCCTATCAACAAGCATGGATGCTAAATGTATCCATTTGAAAAAAATCATCTTAATACTGGATGTCTCACTATAGATTTTTAATATGAAAATGATAAGCATTAAAGATCAACATAAAAATATAACTCCACTAGCAATTAAAGAAATGGATGCACCAACAATTCATAAGAACACTAATCATCTGATAATCAAGAAGCTGTCAATTGTCAAGAAAACTAAAAGACCAACTAACAAAATAAAAGATCCAACATGAAAAGATTCCAATAGTTCAATCCATGTACATAAAAAGATAGAACAAGACCCAATGGAGAATACAATTCATTTGAGAATTGCAAGTAGAGATTTACCATTTTTCATTACTTCAAAAATTATATCACAATAATATTTGAAAGGCGAGATTCTCATTATGCGGCAAATGTATTCTGCAAGATGATAAGGAAATAGCTGCAAGTGGAAAAACAAGAGAAAAAGAGATACTCATTAAATGAAAGTGTACTACAACAAAAGCAAAAGAAATTGAGGGCCCCGCCCAACATCCAAGAAATCGTAGTTATATATTGGCTTGATCTCATTTTTTTAAATATGTAGAGTCATAGACAAACAGATAGTATCCTTTTGATAAGAAAACAAGTAAATATAACTGAACATATATCAATCCTAAAAATAAAAATAAAAACTAAGATCTATATTCAAAAACACTATTCAAGACATGGAAACTTGATATATGACATTGTAATGGTGATGCTAAAAAATGATAAATTTTTCACTAAAAATAATAGCAGCATCTTTCTACTAAGCAAAATCCATCATCAAACTTTTCCTAATCAAGTAAAGAAAAACCAAAGACATAAAACACACTTGAACAATGCATGTGATACGCAGTTTCAGAAATAGGAGTCAAATAGAATTTACATAGAGAACATACAGCTAAGTTCTTCCGCAAGTAACGCATCATCTCTTCATAATATTCACTTTCTCTACAAACTTTGCGAGCAAAACAGTTACTCCATTGGAGTCTCTTCCTTATGCAGTAATCTATAATCCTGCATTGAATTTTCAGGGCCAGAGAAAGAAATAAGGCAATCTCAAAATGCATTTAAAAAGAAACCCATTCAAGGATGCTCTCTGGACAGTGATGTCTGTGTCAGGTAAAGATAATTAAACAATCCACGGAGACAAGAGAACGAAAGCAACAGAATCAGAAGAACAGTGATGACGCTAAAATCACCTTCTATGCCATTCTTCTTTGGAAGAAAGAGTTAGTTGAAGTCGTTTTGGAAGATTTTCCCACGGGCATTCTTCCTTAATAGCTCTCTGTAACAATTGTTCCTCCACTGCCACTGGACCACGGTGCATTTTCCACTACCCAGATAGCTAGTCTGCTTCTATGCTATAAAACACCACAAAGTCACCACAAGTAGTTATGATTGTGATCTCGAGCTTGAACCTGGAGCTAAATCTTTTAACACACAAAATTCACCCCAATTATGCAGAGAATAACAGTTCCACAAATCATTTCATGAAACTTAGCTTGGAATTGTAAGGATCCGAACTAGATCACAACGACTACCAGCAAAATTATAATAGTGACCGGGAATTCGCAGAAAGTGGAACAATTTATATGAATGTTGGTCAAAACTGAACATAGTAACACACATCGAGCACCTGATCTTCGTTGAGATCGAATTCAGCTAGGGTTTCAAGATTCAAATCCACTTATTCTGTTTCTTCTTCTATGAAGCAAGGATGAAGATTTTCGCACGAGATCTGTAGAGTGAAATTCGTCAGAGTTCAATGCCGTGTCACATTTCGCCGGTTGTTAACCCGTTGGATTTTATCCGACCCGTTGAATTAAAATACAAAAATAGGAAGAACCACACCTACGAGAAAAAAATGCACTTAGATCTCATTTGATTGCTAAAAAAAAATAAAATAAAATATAAAAATAAATTAAATTATTTTATGATAAATATGATAAAATTTATTAATATATATTACATATATGAGAATTATCACACTTTTAAAAAATTTCATGAATTATAAGTTCCAACCTTATAAATTAAATTTAAAAAAAAACTTATAAATTAAATCACCCATCTCCTCATGATTATACTTACATATCTCCTTTAAGTATCTTATTTTTATCTTTATGTTTTAATCCATTATATTCTTTTCTAGTAAGTAAATGGGATCTTAAGGTTTAATACAACTTGAAATATCTCTAGCCTTAAATAAAAATATGTTTTAATGAGAAAAAAACTTATTTATCCATCCAAAAACCAATCAATGTTCATAGATCTCATCTTTTCTTCCTTTTCTCCTCTTTCTGTTCATCTTCCTCTTTCTTCTCTCCCTCCTCTTCCTTAGACCCCATGCTCTCCCTTCCTTTTCCATTTATCTCCCAATCTGTATCCATGCACCCGACCCAACTTCTCCCTCATTTTCAAGTAATTTAAAAAAAAAAAAGACAAGAACAAATCAAGCTTGGTTCAATTGATGGGTTCTAGTGTTCTGACATAGCTTTGAAATTTGTTGGCTTTGATTCCTTTTTGCAAAAGTGTTAATCTACATGATGATGTTACCGATTTCCTCTGGGCTCTAATTTAACTTTTTTACGACCTTCAAGCTGAATTTGAGTGATTTAATTTAAGAATCCTTATGCAAAATCATCATAAGTTCCCATTGGATAGGAAACATAGTTTTTGCATCTCACTGTACAATAGCATTCACTAAAACTTCAGCTTCTAATCTTCTGATATATAGTTAAAAATTAAATTATGTATTGTGAATATAAACATTATCTTATTAATATTGGATATTCATTTTTGAATTTAGTTGCAAATTATCCAAACATGATGTATATGTTCTTGAAAATTCAACAAAAACATGTTATTATTTAATTACAGAGTTAATGTCTTTTAAGCATGTATAATCCAATTGTTGTAATAGTTTAAAAATATAGTTATCATATGATCTATTTATTTTCAATAAGATAACATTACAATTGCTTTTTAAAGCATTGATATCATTTTATTTTTCTTTCGTTTTATATTTAATGAAACAAATTATAAGAATTATTACTAACAAACTTTATAAAGCATTGTAACAAAAATTTAAAATATATTAAATGAAGAGCATATCAATTGAAACAATTAAATAGTAAATTCAATAAGCAAGTAATAGAGTTTCTTATATTAGACAAAACTTTATATTCCAATGACACATTTAAATTATTTAATGCTTATGGGGAAGAAGAAATCTTTACCAATTTAATGATAATTTATATTGAAAAGGAAATTGTTAAAATTTTTACCATAAACATGATAATTAATTATTCTTATACCATGAAAATTAATGAGCAAAACTTAAAAAATGAATATATATATATATATATATATATTTTGTTACATGTGAGTATGTGTGTAAAACTGGATATAAGTATAGAGGTTGAAATATTATGTTATTTTAGTGATATATATAGATTTAATTTTCTTTCAATTATCATATATGCTTTGTTATTGCAACCCCTAACAAAATTTTTTGGCTACGACCCTTGTTTATATTGTTAATATATGAAACTTGTCATGTTATTTGTAAATGTTCAAATTAACTACAAGGATCATGTGAAATAGATGAACATTATGTTGTTAATAAATAATCTTGTCATGTTATATACAGGTTTTATGTTGCTCAAAAATTTGAGAAACTTTTACAAATGTGCATTTTAACCACTTGGACTATGCAAAATATATGAATATTATGTTATTAATAAAAAAATAAATAAAAATTCAATATATATATTGATAACTCTTAGCCATGTAGGTTCAAATTAACAAAATTAACACACTAGTGTAGTTTAGAGTTAACACTAAGATTGTGTCTTTTAAGGAGTTAATATTCTAAAATTCTAATAATTAAAAACACTACGAAAACAATAAATAATGGTTTGTTCAAACTATTTTAAAAAAATAAAAGTTATTTCTATTTTTTTTCTTCTTTATTTAATAAACTAAATTGAAATGAATAGGATGAAAAGATTGAGTAAAAATGTAAGTAAAATCAATGATATGAATTTTCCTTGAGTGACTTAACTACCTAATCCTTACTCTCAATTTTGATTTTAATTTCTCTTCAATTAATTGGGTTAATGATATTTAGAATTTTCTAAGTTGAACACCAAATCACTTACTATCACTAGTGGCCAATTAGTAATAATAAATAACCCAATGCTATAAAAATTATTCAATTGCTTGGTAGATTAATTTGGATAGTTCATAACCTTTACCCTAACTTAACACAATTTGTGTTCAATTGAGATTTTAGGTACTAGTCAACAAATATAACAAAAACAATTATGTCTCACTTATATAAATTGGCAAATAAAAATTTAATTCAGCAAATGAATGTAACAATTAAATTTGTCTAGGAACCAACTTAATTCAAAATTAATCTTAAATTATTCAAGTATGTCAAATTAGTTGTACGTTTATAAGTTTAAAAATATATCATTAATATCTCAACAAATTTAGTCCCAACTCATGAATTAAAAAGGTAAAAAGAGAAGAAATTATCATTAGATGGAGCTCATAGGCGTGTCTGTCTTCAAAGGAAGAGAAATGTCTGGCCACACATGGAGAGCATTATTGAATCTTCATTCAGCTTCAAGGAATGCATGGCCAAGGCAGAAGGGAGAAAATTTGAACATAAGAAACTTCAACAAACCAAAATAAAATTTTCAAGATTTTGATGCGGACACTGAGATGAATACAATGGTGAAGTCAAATCTTGATTTGGACTGTCGGATGTTGAGAAATGCAGGAAAGAAATTGCTAAAAATTGGGGAGGAAGGGAGGGGGAGAGAGAGAATGCGTTTTTGTGAATTCAAAAATTGAAGTAGATAAAGATGACCGTACTGATAAGACCCTACCGGAAAAAAAAAAGAAAGAAAGTAGAGTAATAAAAAATTAATTAAAAAAATAAAAGTGAATCTACTTTTGAAGATGTATGGTGAGACAAAAAGGAACAAGACACGTTTGGTGAAGCTAAAAGTGATAGAAAAATGAGTTATTGTATAGGTATCTTAAAGTGATGTGAGTCTATGTGTGTTTATAGATATATGTGAGTATGATGAAATTTTTATAAGAATATATTTAAATGTTAGAAAAATAAAAATAACAAGAGATAATTAGTAAATTCAAATGAGACTAAACTATATGTATGCATGATGCAAGTGAGAAATGAAAATAAGAAAAAGAAATATGACGAAAAATTAGGAATTGACAAGTTATTCCCAAAATTACAAATTAAGTCTAATAAATTCAAATAATGCTCAAAATATCCAAAACAAATGCCAAAAACTAAGAATAAAGGGGGATAGAATGAGATGAAAAATATGATTTACCATATATAGACTTTTTATTGTTCAAAAGCTTGAAAAACTTTACAAATGTTCAACTTAAGTACATGGACCATGTTTATGGATGGATATTATATTGTTAATAAATGAACATTGTTATGTTATATATGGACTTTCTGTTGTTTATAAATTTAAAAAACTTTTACAAATGTTCAACTTAACCATATGGCCCAAGTGAAATAGATGAATACTGTGTTATTAATAAATGGATATTGTCATATTATATAAGGACTTTTTGTTGTTTATAAACATGGGAAACTTTTATAACTGTTCAACTTAATCACACAAATTATTTAAAATATATGGGCATTGTGTTATTAATAAATGAAGCTTGTCATGTTATATATAAACCTTTTATTGTTCAGGTTACAAATACATTATAAATGTTTAACCACATAAACAATGTGAAATAGATAAATATTGTGTTGTTAATTAATAGACTTTTTCATGTTATATATAAATTTTTTGTTGTTTATAAGCCTAAAAAAACTTGTACAGATGATCATTGCAAATAATTTCATTTACACCACACAAGTGTTCTCCAAACATACACCACAATATATGCCATATACCCATTCACAAAAGAAAAACAAACTTAAGATAGCACATACATAATCTTAGAGGAATACCAATTACATTATAATCCTATTATTTTTATTTTCCTTTGTTTCTTGCCGTGAGTGCAAGGACACTTTGAGCTTTGATATTATTGGAATTCTCCACTAATTAATACAAAATGTTGCACCTGAACTTTTATACTCATGTACAAATAAACAAAGTTCAGAAATTTACAAGTAAAAAATCATAATATTCACAAATATGAATTCAAATATTTACAAGTAAAAGTCTATACCTTGACAAGTAAAGATTCAAAGTTGACTTCTTGTTAAAGTTCACATATTTACAATTAAATGTTCGAATATTCACAAGTATAGGTTTAACTATTCACAATTCAAAGTTCATAATTTTTTATTTTAGATATTTACAACTTAGTGATAGCAAATTTTGATTTTTGCAACATCTGTAGCAATTCCCAAAAATTCCAAAAATATGCATCCAAATGAAAGATGAATAAACCCCTTTCAAGACCTTTTAAGTAAATCTAAGTCGAGTATATAGCTTTCTTTGCTTCTAGAAGCAAATCAAGATCAAGGATGTTAAAATGACAGAGTCAATCTATAGATCAAAGAGTCACAAATCTTACGGCCACCTAATCGATAGATCTTGTCCCCTTTTTATGGCTTGTTACTAATCTCATTGCATGCTTATAGAATGGGGTCCAAGGAAGAGGAGGGAGGGAAGAAAGGTAGTGAGAGGGAGAGAAGGAAAGGGAAGATGAAAAGGAAGAGGAGAGGAGGAAGAAAAGATTATATTGTCGAACATTGGTTGGTTTTGAAAGGGCAAATGGGTCTTTTCTCACTAAAACATATTTTCATCTAATGTCCGTGGACTAATGGAGACATTTTAGATTATATTAGGCCCTTGTTGCAATTTTTCTCCTCTAAGGGCCGTAGGTGTGATTCTCCCAAAAAACTAATTTTAAAATTTGACTTGATATGTTACAAAATTTTCGTGAAGAAATCATGCTAAAGGATCTTTATAGCCTATTATTAGCAGAAAGGTACCTTAAGGATATGTTTGGTTTTGAGAGGGGAGAGAGGAGGTGGGAGGAAGGGGATTGATGATCCCTTGTTTGGATTGATTAAAGGGGAAGGGAAGTGAACGATTTTAATGAACTTTTATTTAGTTTAAAAAGAGGGGAGGAAAACCAATAATAAGTTAACAATTTTACTCCTATCAATTTTTAGTTAAATTTTATTTTTTTGATTTATTATTAAAAAAATAGTTATATTATATTTTGTTAACTTTATTATTTTAAGGATACGAACATATATTAATAAAAATTTTTGAAGAATAAATATATTAATATTATATTTTATTAATGTATCCAACAAAAAAATATTAAAATTTTAGACAATAAAAATTATATATTAATTTTTGCAAGGCGGTAAAATTTATTAATTATGAGAGAAAGGGGAAGATAATGCATAATTTTTTTTAAATATCAAAGATATCTTAGGATTTCAAAAATAATGATTAAGTAATTTAGTTTTAATTTTCTCTCTCATCTCCCCTTCAAAAAACCCTAAATTGGAGGGGAGAGCTCACCTCTCTTCTCCTTCAATTTTTTAACCAAATAAGGGGCTAGGCTCCCCTCTTCTCCCTTTATTAAATACCAAACCAACAAGGAAAAAGGAGCAAACCTTGTCTCCCCTCCCATCCCATCCAAGAACCTTCAACCAAACACACCTTAAGATTCCACTTCTTTCTACACACCTAAGGAACTTGAATGAAATTAAATGTGGCTACAAAAAGAATAAACTACCCTTAATTTTTTAAAAAAAAATGCCACATCTCAAATCTTGCAATCAGTTGTGTTACCTACCCATTAAATCCCCAAACTCCTTGGCCATTGAATATGTCACTACTTACTACCAATCTATCATGGCCTCTTTTAAGGTCTGGCGATCGGTGCATGTTATGTGAAATGTGATTTTTTAAAAAAAGAAAATTTAGGTAGTTTAATTTTTTATGTAGCCTAATATTACAAGGGTTCCTTAGTGCCATTTTTTAAATTTTCTTTTATTTTAAAAACTTTTACTAAATAAATACATTTATCAATCAATATATCATATATACCAAATATTTGTAACCTTTACAACCTAACAAGTTGAGCTTGTGTTGTGAAGTTAAGAGGCAGTTAGGACATCCAAATGCCATTGTTTGAGTTTACTTATAATAATAGTTATTACTCCAGCATCCAAATGGCACCATATGAGGTGTTATATGGGAGAAAAGTGCCGATAACCTCTATTTTGGATTGAATTTCACAAGTATCTTGGGTTCAAATATTGTGGATGAGACTATACAGAAGATAGAGATGATAAGGCAAAAATTGTTAACAGTTTAAAGTAGACAGAAGAGTTACGCAGATGCAAATAGACAAATAAGGCTATTAGAGTTTATGATAGGTGACCATGTATTTTTAAGAATTACACCTATGACCAGAATTAAGAGGTCAATTAGAGCAAAAAAGTTGACTCATAGGTTCATTAGCTTGTTTGAGATTCTAAAGAAGCTTAGGCCAGTTACCTATCAGATTGCCTTACTATCATAACTGTCTGGGATTCATGATGTGTTTTGTGTATCTCAACTTAAGAAATATCAGCCAAATCCATCCTATGTGATCAAACTAGAGGATGTTGAACTCTAAGAGAATATGACTTATAGAACTGAGCCAAAGCAAATAGTAGATATTAAGAATATACAACTTTGTAACTAGACTATAATGCTAGTGAAGGTCATTTAGAAGGGCATGACTTTTGGTAATACTATTTAGGAAATTGAGGATAAGATGTAGCAATAATATCCACACTTGTTTAGGTATGTGTTGTATTAATTAACTAAATTTTGAGAGCAAAATTTTTAAAAATATGGGAGAAAATGTAATGTCTCAAGTTTTTAATCCAAAATTTTTATTCTAAATAAGGGTAAATTAGTAAAAAAATTTATGGGTGTATTATCTAGATCAAATTTTGGGGAAGTACATACAAAGACATATATATAATAAACACGAATCCTAAGATACCCAATAATAGATTATAGTTGACACTATGATTGGAAAGTGTGTTAAAAAGTCAAAGTAAACCCAACACTCTTTTAACATATATCAAGCCATATTATTAATTGTTTGTAAAAAAATGCAAGAAGAAAATAGCTTAAAAATTGGTCATTTTGCAAGTGTTTATTTACAAGAATGCCATTAATGAAGCAATACCCTTCTTCTAATTAAAGGCAATGTCACCTCTTCCTTCTTCATTTGTGTATTTCAGCCAAGCTTAGAGAGAGGGAGAGGAAAAGAATCTGAAGCTTAGAGAGATAAGGAGGGGAGGAAGAAGAAAGCTTTAAGATTAAGAGCAAGGACCCAATGTAACAGCCCTCCGCTCACCCCGCCTACCCGAGGTCTTTTGCGGCGCTGGACACTCTCCCCCTAGGCCCCACAACAGGGCGACCCCACCCCTTACGGTGAGCATCAGGAGACAAAGGCTTCCCCGCAGTAGTGTGCGGATTATTCCCCTTGCGGAGAGCCTCCCCAGGTTCGATCCTCCAACCTCTCCTACATAACAAAGTTGAGGCTGAACCTGGTACCATTGAACCACGTGGTTCAATGGTACCAGGTTCAGCCTCAACTTTGTTATGTAGGAGAGGTTGGAGGATCGAACCTGGGGAGGCTCTCCGCAAGGGGAATAATCCGCACACTACTGCGGGGAAGCCTTTGTCTCCTGATGCTCACCGTAAGGGGTGGGGTCGCCCTGTTGTGGGGCCTAGGGGGAGAGTGTCCAGCGCCGCAAAAGACCTCGGGTAGGCGGGGTGAGCGGAGGGCTGTTACACCCAAGGCAAAAAATCTTCCTTATGTTTTCCATTATCCTCTTCATGAATCTTGCACTGCGTGTGAGATATAGTGTTTTAATCTCCATCTTCTCTCCTGGCTGAAAATGTTAAGGTCTGATTATTGAAGCAATGCTTGAATTTTGAGTGATTAAGGTCTTGCATGTTAAAGATCATGACAGAAAACTTGAAGTTAAGAAGCTTACATTTTAAGATCTTGCTGTCCAAAATTTTGAGCTTGATTTCTGGACATATTTGAAGCTTTGAGATCTTGAGAAATGTTGTTTAATGTTGATGCATGTGTATATTTAAGGCTGGAAGTGTTTGATAGCAAGTTCTTGATTCAAACCCAAAAGATATTCATGAGCTACAAGCATTGGTCCTTCACTATCCAGTTTTGAGTCACGTTGGTTTCATGTTAGTTTCTGACCAGTATGCTTTGATTCTGGCAATGAAATTTGGACCGCTTATAGAGGACATTACAAGCTTTAAAATGAGTCATGTTTCGTTATAAAAAAAATTAGTATAAAAAAGTTATGATTTTTCTAAATTGAGGCCATACAGAAGTATGAGCATACAGAATTGTCCATGTGATATTTTTATCTTACATTTCAGTTCAATATGAACACCTGGACACCAAAATCATGCTCAAAGAAATTTTATAGAATTAGTTATGAATTTTAAAGTTTGGGTATAAAATCTAGAAAGAAATATGGAATGGTGGGATTCTTGAAGTTGTAAGTTATTTGGTGCATAGTTTATAACATCCAAAAAACTAAACCTCCTAATAATCAAACTAATTAAGGATAATTAAGTAAGATCTGTGTGATATGTTGTTAGAGAGGACTAATATTTTTTTTTTGTTGTGATTTCAACCATAAATTTGGGTCCGAAGTAAAATTGGGTCACTTGGGCATTGAAAGAGGAGAAAAACAAAGAAAGAAATCTCTATACCACATACCGCGGTGCATGTGTTGTGTGCCAAGCGCGTATGGCCAAAAAAACGTGAAGAACTTTTTCTATACCACATGCCATGGTACATGTGAAATGTGCCACAGCGCACGGCCCATTTTTGCATAAATAGTCGTGCATCAAGCTTGAAAAATAAAGGAAAAGAAAAGAGAAAAGGAGAGATGGAGAAGGAGAAAATCTAGAGCTCCGCTAAGGCTTTATTTTTAAAAGGTTTTGAGGCATTTTAAAACTATCAAACCTTAAGAGTAAGCTTCCTAATCTATTCTTCTTCTTTCCCAACCCATTTTCTTAAGTTTTTTTGTTAGGGTTTGTTAATGAGAGATAATTTTTAGTCTATATAGATTATGGGTCCAAACTGATTAACTTAAATAGAGTTAATGAGTTATTTGAGTTGTTGAAATCATTAATGGGGAGTTTTATGCATTAATGGTAGTGGGTGAACATTTATGTCTGAAAATGTGTGACTAAATGTGAGTTATGAAGGTTGTTAAGTGACATTAATGACCCTAGAAGAATTTAATGAAGTTAGTAGAGGTTAGTGGATAATAATGAGCTTAATGTACAAGGTTGAATGTAAGAGATGAAGGTTTAGGCTATTTAAGTGTTGAAAAAGAGAGCTTGAAGTGTGTAGTGATATTAATGATTGTGGACTTAATTAATTATAAATTAATCATTCATGCACTAGTTTGATGAGCTTAAAGAGCAAGCTTGGAATTAAGTTATTGAGAGTAAACCTTTAACCTTTCAAAGGTTTAAGGTAATCGAAAAAAATCTCTTTTATATAATTGTTTATTAATTGATTTGTATTTTCAAAATTGAAGCAATTGATATGAATGATTGAAGCATGATTGTAATATATGCCAAAACTGTGTAAGGTTTTTTCTAAACCTAATTGACAAAGGAGATCCATATAGTCCTAAATTTCTCTTATAGGAACCACTCAAAAATGTATCAAACTACTTACCTCTTGGTATTGCTCTAACTAGTTGATTTTGTGAAAAATTCAATACTTTAAGAAAGTTGATATTTGCTAGTGCTAGAGGAATATCACCTATGAGCCTATTTGATGATAAATCTAACCATTCTAAATTTGTCAAATTTGTAAGTGATTGAGGAATAGGACCAGTGATTTTATTGTGGGAGGAGTTTAGCCCTTTAGTGACTATAAATCCCCAACAACTTATGGAATCTCTCCATCAAACATATGTTGTTTGAAAAATCAATGATTGTGAATGTAGTTAATATCTTTACCAACTCTATTTTGTTATTTTTCAATGTGACTATCATCGATTCTTTATAGGACCTCTAGTTTCCCATGTAATGGACACCAAATGCAACATAATCTACATTAATCATTCCTTCAAATTCCTTGATGTAAGTAGTTGGCAAAGATCCATGAAAATGGTTGTTGGAAACATACAAAATTCTTAACTTAAAAAAAGGATTCTTGGTGTTGAAACTATAAATGGAACCATAGAACTTATTCTCTTAAAATGGGTACCTGTAGATCCAATAAGCCTTTAAGCCAAATAGGAAATTTATCCTTGGCCTTGTTTGCTCCCACATCTAAATTTGTTATTGCTTGCAATAGGTCAAAGACAAGGCAACCATCCCTCAAATCAATTATTGCTCAAATACAAAGATTACAAGGAATTGCTCTTAGAAAAAAATATTTGGTGTAGTTCTAACCAAATTATTCATCTGCAAATCTAAAGTCTCAAGAAATGGCAAAGCAACAAGGCACTTTGGGATGTGGCCAAAAAAGTTATTGTGAGAAAAGTTGAGTATCACAAGAAAGCTTGCATTACAAAATGAGGAAGAAATGTGTTCACTTCGTTTATTGTTGGACACTAAAAAGAAATGAATATCGAAGGACGGAATTGGGAGATCTCCTTGCTACATGTTAAAGCTAAGGTCAAGAAAATAGAAGATTCTCATTGAAAATTGTTCTACTAATGTTAAATTATTATTAGAAAGATCCAAACTATCCAAGGAACCATTCCCCACATTATTAAACCATTTGGGAATCTCTCTATGAATTTCGTTATTAGAAAAATTTAAAATGTTCAAATTTTGAAGGTTTCCTAACATTTTAGGGAAGTCATGGATGTTACAAAAAGATAACTCCAACATTCTAAAATTGGAAATGATATAGTAAACATTATTATTAGAGCTAAGTGTTAAAAACTTATTATTTGAAAGATCAAGGTCATCTAGATTTTGGATCTTTGAAAATTGATGGAAACCAATAGGGTCCTTCAAATTATTTGATGATAGACTTAGAGTAGAAAGATTCACAAAACCAAAAATTGACTTAGGAAGATCTTGCAACTTATTATGATTAAGATATAGCTGCTGCAAATTCAAAAGGTTTAAGAATTTTGGAAAGCTAGTGATATGACAAGATGATTACTCTAACATATATTCTACGATTGGGAATGGTGTAGTTAAGATTATTATTAAAGTTAAGTGAAAGAAACTTGTTGATTGAAAGATCAAGTTCTTCTAGATTTTTAAACTTTAAAAATTAGTGAAAGTCAACAAAGCTACTTGAGTTATTTGATGATAGACTCAAATAGAAAAGATTTATGAGACTGAAAATTGACTTTGGAAAATCACCTTATAGGTTATTGTGAGATAAAGATAGAAATTCCAAATTTGAAAGATCTTTAAACACATTTGTCATCTCACCACTAAAATATTTGCTTAAAAGATATAAGACAGTGAGGTGTTCAAGGTTTGAAAGAAATGAGAGCTCACCACCAAAATTATTTGATGCAAGGTTAAAATGCGTTAATTGAGTAAGGTTATCAAAACTTGAAGGAATGAGCCCATCAAATTGATAGCCCTGAAGACTCAAAATTGAGAGACTTCAAATTGTCTATGGAATTAGATATTTGTCCTAAGAAAGCGATGCCACTGAGGTCCAAAAGCAGTAGAGGAGAGCTTTGGTTGAAATTTGGAAGTTGAACTTCAGATTTTCATTGCTTGACAAATATAACCTTTGAAGATTTTGTAAATAGAAAATGTTATTTACAAAATTTCCTTGTAGCCGAGTGTCTTGAAGATTAAGATGGACCAAAGAGGATGACAAATTCATCAACAAAGACAAAGAACATGGAACAATGGAAGATATATTTACATAATCAAAAATACTTTCCTTTAAATCGGTTGTGTTTAGAATGAGCTTTTCCCATATGAATAGTTCAAGTTTCAAATCAAGTCATCCGAATCCATAAGACAAATCAAGCGAGACCAATTTAGACAAGTGAGAGATTTTGAGAGGAATTTCACCAACAAACACTAACTAACTTAAGTTCAAATACATGAGAGTAGGAAGATCACCAAATTAAGGTGATATTAAAGACCCATGAAAATCATTATGAGCTAAGTTGAGTGTTTGAATAGATGATAGATGAGAAAGTTGGAAGAGGGTACTATTGGGATGGAATTTACCTAGAAGCCAACTATAGCTAAGGTCAAGGCCAATCACATGACCTGACATGAGTCACATGTGATCCCATCCCATAAGTAGCAATTTGGATCATTTCCCCAATATGCTTTTGTTGGGTAAGACAATTGATGGAATTGATGATCACATTCCAATGAAGCATCACGATCAAGAGAGCAAGAGCTATTGAATTGGAGAAGGGTAGAATAGTCATGAGAATTACAAAATGGTGGGGCAAAAGAAGAAGAAAGGGAAGAAGGAAAAAGAAAGAAGAAAAAGAAACAAAAGAGAATTGGAAATTTCATAGTGAAAGTGGTTGGGCAACGAGTGAAGGATGGATATATGGTATTGAACAAATGAAGCTTCAATATTTATAGGTTGAGCTAAGGCAAATCATCATCATCATCTTCTTTTTTCATTATTGCATTAATGATTAAAATTTGAAGGAAACCAAAATATATAAGATTTAAAAAAAACCAGAATTATTGTCGTCATAACAAACGATATCTCTTCAAATAGGGACCATTGATTAATAACATATTAGTTATAAAAATTACTCATAATGTACTGTTCATTTTTGTTTTCAAGGTATCTCCAGAGCTAACAGTCATGAAATTAATTTTTCAAAATATTTGAGCGTCATTCAAGGACTTGTCATCTCCCAAGCGATTCTCTCCATACATGCTTCTAGAAATTGATAGCTTTCAAATATTTGAAAGTTTAGTGTTACAAAATATTATGATTTTTAATAATTTTCAGCTAAAACAAAGAAATCACCCCCTAAAACGTTACATAATTATTCATTGAGGTTGGCGTAAAGTGGTAATGACTCTCATCATTTATACAAATAGTTGAGGGTTCAAATTCTATATAATAATTTTGTTGGAATAAGTTTACTCCTTGTAACCTTGGGGACTAGATACATCCCTCTTCATACGTTGATGTGTGTGTTGACTAGCTAGTCTTACTCTCAAGTGACTACTAAAATTGAATGAATTATTTTCGAAGCTTATCTTGGACCTAAAAATAGAGGAGGACTTGACAAATTTTCTAAATTTAGATTCACCGATTCATTCATTCATTCATCTTGTCTTGTGAATTTGAAAAAAAAAAAATACAAGAGTATTTTGTTTAGATGTTCCTTAGCCTTCAAATCTTTTTGGAAAATTTTTCATAAAAATGATCATCAAATATAGAGCAAAATACATTGTCCTCCTTCTATTTTTAAAATTCATTATGAACTTCTCCTAGAATCAATAGTTACAAAGCAGTTGTATCACTTCTCCTTTTGTGTTTTTATTTTCATTCATACAACTATTAGTTGATTGTTAAATCACATGTGTTGGATCAAAATCAAATTATATTAGACAACTTCTTCATTTTTAGAAACTGACATCAGACTGTCTACATTTTTGAGTTTAATGATGCTGATAATTTCCATATCATTAATCAATCTATTATTTTATTAATGAAATTTAACTTGATCTTTTACACAAATACTAACTTGTAAAAACTTCAAGTCATCAGTCAAATAGATGGAGTATATTAGGGAAATAATCAATCAATTGATAATAAAAAAAAATCAAATGTATGAATTTAAACGTCTGAAGAATTTATTATCAAGTTATAAAAATAAAAAATTCCTGAAATTGATGAAAGAAAAATTACTAAAAATTGATTAATAATCATGTAATTGATTTATTTGACATGTAGTTATATAGTTTTTTTTATGAAAGAAAATTTACTAAAAAAGGAAATCTCAGGTGTTCAGGGTTGAGATAATTTAGGGTGATATTTAATATTTTACTTTATTTACTCTTTATATATATATAGTTACGCGAAAATTCTCATGCCCGAAGATATTATAGAGGTTCAATTTCAAACTCATGAAAATTCTGAAAGCCTCTCACATTCAAATCTAGAATGATTTTTATATACACAAATCAAAATGCAAACATAATTTTATTAACAACAGTGCAAAAAAAGTACAACCCAAGTGCATGCCAAGAGACCACGTAGGCAATTGGCAGAGACCTGTGTCAATTACTGACGCTCAAAAGTTCGACACACAAAGTACTCATAATACACAAACATATATAACTTAAGCATAACGAGCAACATAAAAACACAATCACGTAAACCTCAAATCGATGGGTCCAAAGTCTATTATTCGAACAACTTTTCAGCGAGAGCAGCAAACAATGGAGTTGGATTTCCTAATAAAACAGATATTATGGCGCTGAATCCTATTTTCACCAATTTGTTCAACGCGCGAGTGACAGGTTTAGACGAGCTTCTTCTTCTTCTATCCATGGCCAACGAGCTTCTAGCTGATGCAGTTTTTCTTGTGATGACCGAGCTTGAAGAAGAGGAAGAAGAAGAAGCACCATCAACATTGAAACAAACCTTTTTCCAGTCCTCCGGAATCACAGTCTTCATACAATAAACATGGCAGAAATAATTTCCACGAGACGACAAATAGGACCACCCTCTGAAACGTCCCTTCTTTATCTTAACGTCATTTAGATCCTTCCTCTTGCATCTGACACTTAGAGGGCACTTTGCATCTAAGATTCAGCATCATTTCATCGCCATCATCAGAGATGGTTATGTCTGTTAGGTTCATGCAACAAGGATGCAAATCAAAGTCGTTTTCGGATTGGTCACGATACAGAAATCCTCGGATGTCCTGCCCGCAAGCATCGCAACATCGTTCTTCCGTCCCCGGCGGTTCCCAGAGGAATTCGAACAGGCTCTCCTTCATGAACGGGTGGAATCTTGGGCCGTCGCGGGGGCGAGCCCTGGCACAGTGGTCGTGAAGGACGAAGAGACAACCAGTTTCGTGGCACTGGTACCTTGGGCCATACCCTTCTTCCACGCAGCCACTGCATTTGAATGGATCTCCTTCGCTTTTGAATATTATTGGATGCTGAGGATGACGTGGGTGATTCATCTTCTCTTCAAAATCACTTCCCATTCTATGCCAACGCTCTTCTCCTCTAAACTTTCTTCTTCAGCTTCTTGACGAGCTTTTTATGTGTATATATAGTGTTTTTCCTGTTCAACTTCCTTGAGAGCTATACGTAAGTTAAGATTTATGAATTTCTATGAAATTTTCATAAGAACTTCATCAAATTTACCAAATCTTAACTTGAAAGAATTTAAATTCCATATAAATATATATATATATATATATATTTCTTCAGCTAAGAGAAAATGACAATTATGTCCTTAATAATGTTTTTGGAAGACTTGCAGAAAAAGGAGGAAGACATGTTGTGCTTGTTAACAGTTTTTGTTTTTAAATATTAAATGTTTTTGGAGATAGACAATATCTGCGACCGATTTTTATTTTGTCTAGTTTGTGGTATATATTTTTAGTTTATTTCGAACTTTGAAGTTTCCAATACACGGAATAAAAGTGGAAAGAAATATATGGAATTATAATTTATAATAAATAACAAGCTTTCAATATCGAATACTTTTTCCACAAGCGTGCCAAATGGGAAAGACTTGTCTTTTTATGTGAGATGGAAATGAAAGTGAATCAAAGAACACTCACAGCCAAATAAAAGTCTCAACAAATGAAATATTGAATCATCTTATTGGGTTATTTGAGTTGATTTTGAAGGGGCAATATCTTCACTTCAATATGTGAGGCCACACGTTAGTTAAACTGGTCGAAAGAGTTAAATAAATTATTTTATAAAGTTTTGATTTTGAATCGTAAAATATATAGTCATCTTAAAATAATATGTTAAATACATTCTCGAAATATCCATAAAACTATCATTGATAATATAGGTCCTATACAATACGGGATTTAGATTAGGTTAGGTTAGAGGTGATAATACTTCTACTTTTCCAAGATACTAGGCATTGAAATTAAAAAAAAAAATGTTAGGCCATACCATGTTAAGAGACCACGAAGGCTTGAAGACAACCCATAGTTTTATTGAAAATAAATTTTTGTAAAGCTCAATAATTCTATCTAAAAATTTAAACAGTTTTTAACTTTATCTTTATTAATTATATATTTTTAAATAATATATTTTTTTCTATCAAAATTCATATAATTAATTAATAATTAATGTGTGCCCGCGGGGCTTGGCTCATAATATATATATATATATTTATTTATTTATTTTAATTTTTTTCCTTTTCCAAAACTTATTTGGCTCATTAATTTTATATATATATATATATATATAAAAGATCTCTCTTTATACGTTGGGCATAGCGCGGAGGACAAGCAAAATAATATGTGGGTGCTTTTCTGATAATAAAAACAATTCAAGTGAGTTGGATTCCAAGAGCTTATCAAGGTTAAAGTATGTTTTTAAATTCAAAGAATACTTACAAAAATACTTATAAGATTGTCATTCAATAAAGTCCTCATGTCAATAGTAGTATTTGATCCCATGACTTTGAAGGTTATGAGCTAAATCCTTACATGCTAAATCAATCTTTGTTTACAAATATAATTATCTTTAATATCTTTTTGCATAATCTTTTAAGAATTTAGATTTTTCAAGAAGTCACCCCTCAAATGCAAGAGAATTTTCAATTTACGCACATTTTTCACAACAATAATCATTAAATTTATGATGATGCAGTAATAATTGTTATAATATGTCTGTGTGTAATTTTCAATTTATGCGCATTTTTCGCAACAATAATCATTAAATTTATGATAATGCAGTAATAATTGTTATAATATATAATGTGCGTGTGTGTGTGAAAATTTCTTGTATATCAAAGTAGCAAATTTATAAATGTTCTTATACTTTTATACCTTGTCAACAATTTATTAGATGGATCAATCAACATGGTGCAAAGAAAGGTTTACAAAGTCATGGCATGCGGGAAGATTAACTTGTAAAAAAGTGATGTGTGTGTCGTCTAATCTCTTTTTCTCAAGTCTCAAGAAGTGACTTCCAAATGTTAATGTATTATTTTTCCGGGTTGTCTTGGACCAACAAAAAAAGAAAGAAAAGTTAGTTACCAACCACCCAAAAAATATAAAAAATAATTAAGAAGACATGTGCTTATTAACAAAAGCAATTTGTTTCTTGAAGACAGACAATATCCAAGATAGATTTCTATTTCGCGTAGTTTGTAGTAATTATTTTTGGTTTATTTCAATCTTTATATTTGACACTTGACATTAAAAAAAAACAGTGGAATAAGGATTATGTGGAAATTTAATAAATAAAATGTTGTCAATTTCAAATTTTGTTTACCGTAAGCGTACCAAATGGAAAAGAAGACTTGTAATGTGATGGAAATGAAAATAATAAATAAAAAAACTGTCACATCCAAATAAATTCTTAATAAATAAAATATTCAATATTTTATTGACTCATTTAAGTTGAGTTGACTTCTCAAGAGGTAATTTCTTCATTTTAGGCCACATCAAGTGAAGTGACCATGAATGCTTCAAGGCCCCGCCAACACGTTATATGTGTTTTGGCATGTGCATCAATATATATATATATATATATATATATATATCTATGCGCGTGCATGCGTTTGGGTTTATTAGTTATGCATTAAAAAAATAAAATTAATCTATTTAATTAAATAAGCTTAATTAAATGCCTGAATCTAGCCCAAATCTATTTAGTAAATAGTTAAACTACACTTGAAATAGGTTAAGACGTCATGAATCTGGCTTATTCTCACCCTTATTTTCCTATCACAAAGAATCAATGAAGCATTCTACGCACAAGCCAACATCTATTGACTAATAACCATGTTTAGCAGGCTTGTCTATTTGCTTGAATTTCAATGTAAGCTGCACTATTTTCACTGCTTGTAAAGTAACCTTAATTATGAACTAATTAATGAAGCATGAAAGCATGAATGAATTAAGAGGATGAAAAACACTATTTTGGAGGTCTTAAATGGGAATGAATGCAACCCACCATAATTATTTGAGAAAATATGTTTGAGAATTATAAATCTAGTGCTTTTTGAGAAATAACCCAATTGTTCTATTTTATTTTCTACAAGCTTCTTCTTTGGTAGAGTTATTGTATTTTCATTTTCTTTTTGCAGGACTATAGTGCTTATTTTAAATTCCTATTTACACCATTATTTTGAACAATCTTGTATTAATTAATCACAAAGTTTCAAAAGGAGAAAGTGATTTTTCACGTATAAATATTTATAAAAAACCTAAAATCTTTTAACAAAAAATTGTATTTTAAAATGGTTATAGTTATTCATGGTCCATTTTAATTCCCTTCTTTACCCCTCTTAAATTAACATGGATAAACATAATAGATATTAAGTTACAGAAATAAAGTTTATCTTCCGAGCCCCTGGAGATTATTTAAATAATTTTTTTGATAACAAGAGATTATTTAAATATTAAGTTACAAAAAACTTGTCTCGTATTGTGGTTTTACATTCTTATCCTACTTTGACAATTTGAATGCCTTCAGTTTAAGAATGAAACAGAGGGAATAAGGAGCGGTTTTGTAAAAGAATATCATATAATAAAATAATTCTTTTTATATTATTAAAAAAATGAGCTATTAAATATTTATTATATTTATATTATTAATTGAAATAATTATGTTTTTATTATTTTTATTCATATATAGACACATAATATATTGTTGTTTATAACAAAAAAAGTTTTAACCTTAATCGTAGAAATAATTATGCAAAATGTTGTAAGAAATTGTATAAACTCTGTATATTCAGTTATACAGTTATTTAAAATTGAAAATTTTTTTAGATATTGTAATAGCTTTGTTAAGGACTAATAAATAACATAACCATATAAATTATATAATTTTCCTTATAAAAATATTTAATTTAAATTATATAATATACTATTGTTGGATTGTTTTAAACTGTTTTTCTTTTTCTCTTGTTTTAGTAATAAGAATTTTTACTAAATATAGAAAGATTAAAATCAAAATCCTTCTAGGTTATAATAATAAAATTTTGCATGTAATTTTTTTTAGACATTATATGAATCGAACTTCAGAAAAAAATTTGACCAAAAAACTTTATATAAAAAATTGAAAACTCATTTGCTTTAAGAAGACAAATAAAATAAATAAAAATATATATATAAAAATGTGTGACAAATGGCATTGTCAAAATTTTAATATTCTATTTAATTATTATATCAACGATTAGACTGTGATTGAAAAATAACCCTCTTACGTTTCTGATTTGTTATCCAGTTTTGTTTTTAAAGCATTTGAAAAAAAATACAAATATTAAGAATTGGAATCAGCTGACTGATTCATTAATCTTGGATTAAAAAGTCAATAATTTGTTTAGATGTTCATAGCTTTCAAATATTTGAAACTTTAGTGTTACAAAATATTATGATTTTTAATACATTTCAGATAGAACATAGATATCACCCCTACAACGCAACAGAATTTTTAATTTAAAGGAATAATGATTAAATGATGATAGTAAAATATTATCTATTATCTTATTTTTGGTTACATAATTTTAAATTTGAAATCAAAGTAGAGAAAAGGACTTTTTGCAAATATAGCTCATATTGTAGGACAAAACCAAACATACAACCCAACATTTATTATTTTTTTCATTATGATGGTTTATTATATTTGTCAATTATAAATCCCTTGTAGATTTTTAAATTTTTAATAATAAATTCCATGTATATTAATAATAAATTTATTGCATGTCAGTATGAATCAGCCATACTTTTAAATTTTTAAAAATTTGGTCCATATCTTGTGGGTACAATTTCTTTTTTTCATCAGTAAGCCAATTTATCTCGGAAAAAATTGAATGAATTATGAAAGTATTATTATAGAAATTAGAAAAAGCGCGTGACTCAATGATGATATGAAGCTTTATAAAATATTTAAAATGTAAACAAATATAAATATATTTAAATAATTTTAATTATTATAAAAAATATCACATAGATGCATGAATAGTTAATTGTGACTCCTTGATTGATAATATTTGATATTAATGGTCCCAACACTTAATTAAAAATATTTTACTAGAAAAACCCCTCTTTATACGTTGGGCGTGAAGTAACGAGCAAATGGTGTGTGTTGACTAAGTTGTCTTGCTCTCAAGTGATGACAAAAAGTGAGAGAATTATTTTCCAAGCTTATCTTGGACCTGCAGAAAATGAAGAAGACTTACAAACATTTTAGATTTTGATTTCATTCATTTTGGTCTTTTGAATTTATGAGTTTTTTTTTTCTTCCTTAGATGTTCATATATAGCCTTCAAATCTTTATGGAAACTTTAATTTAAAAAAACAATTTTTTAATGCCATCTAATCTTTTAAATAATTAGATTTTTTCAATAAGTCACCCCTCCAATGCAAGAGAGTTTTTCATTTATGCACATTTTTCATAAAAATAATACTTAAATATATGCAATTGAAATAATAACTATTACTATATACATATTTATATATCAAAGTAGAAAATTTATAAAGTTTCTTGTGTTTTCGGCTTTGTCAAGATATTAGATGGATCAATCAGCATGGCATGAATTAGAGAGGTTTTCGAAGTCCTTGCATGGAAATTGACTTGTAAAAAATGATGTGTGTATCGCATAGTCTTAATCTCAACTCTCAAGTCTCGAGTGACTACAAAATGTGAATGTATTATTTTTCCATACTTATCTTGGACCAATAATAAAGTCGAAAGACTTTGCCAACGACCCAAAATATATATATATATATATATATATATATAAATCATGTAGAGTATACTTATTTATAAATAAGTCTTGTGAAATTTGGAAATCATAATTAGATTCTTGGGACCTAAGTGTAATTAAAAATTGAGATAAAAGATAATAATGCTCTTATATATATGTATGTTATATTACATCAATCAAATAATTTATAATTACTTCATCAGTAATTTTATAACTATAACTTCATATATTTGATAGTTAAACTAATGGATATATAGTTAAAGTTAGTATAAAAAAATTAAAGATAATTGTAAATTAGTGATGAGGTAGTTATAAACAATTAATATTATACTTCATTAATAATGTATGATTATTTAACTATTGGATATGTGAAATTACAGTTATAAAAAGTTAAAATTATAGTTATAAATATTGATGAAATGGTTGTAAATTAATTATTTGATTAATGTAATGTAAGTTTAATAGGGGTATTATTATTTTTACAATCTAATTTAAAATTACACTTAAGTATCAAGGGACCTAACTGTGTTTTTTGAATTTTACAGGATGTATTTATAAATAAATCTTCTTCACAA
>NW_026555339.1:15100084-15205855 GCF_029017545.1 Prosopis cineraria
TAAGAAATATCAGCTAAATCCATCCTATGTGGATCAAACTAGAGGATGTTGAACTTTAAGAGAATAGGACTTATAGAATTGAGCCAAAGCAAATAGTAGATGTTAAGATATACAACTTTATAACAGACTATAATGCTAGTGAAGGTCATTTAGAAGGGAATGACTTCTGGTGATACTACTTAGGAATTGAGGATAAGATGTAGCAATAATATCCACACTTGTTTAGGTATGTGTTGTATTAATTAACTAAATTTTGAGAGCAAAATTTTTAAAAAGATGGGAGAATTGTAATGTCTCAAGTTTTAATCCAGAATTTTTATTCTAAATAAGGGTAATTAGTAAAAAAATTTACGGGGTGTATTATCTAGATCAAGTTTTGGGGAAGTACATGCAAAGACATATAGATATAAATAAACACGAATCCTGAGATACCCAATAATAGATTATAGTTGACATCAGGATTGGAAAGTGTGTTAAAAGTCAAAGTAAACCCAACACTCTTTTAACATATATCAAGCCATATTATTAATTGTTTGTAAAAAAATGCAAGAAGAAAATAGCTTAAAAATTGGTCATTTTGCAAGTGTTTATGTACAAGAATGCCATTAATGAAGCAATACCCTTCTTCTAATTAAAGGCAATATCACCTCTTCCTTCTTCATTTGTGTATTTCGGCCAAGCTTAGAGAGAGGGAGAGGAAAAGAATCTGAAGCTTAGAGAGATAAGGAGGGAGGAAGAAGAAAGCTTCAAGATTAAGAGCAACGACCAAGGCAAAAAATCTTCCTTATGTTTTCCATTATCCTCTTCATGAATCTTGCACTGCATGTGAGATATAGTGTTTTAATCTCCATCTTCTCTCCTGACTGAAAATGTTTAAGGTCTGATTATTGAAGCAATGCTTGAGTTGTGAGTGATTAAGGTCTTGCATGTTAAAGATCATGACAGAAAACTTGAAGTTAAGAAGCTTACATTTTAAGATCTTGCTGTCCGAAATTTGAGCTTGATTTCTGGACATATTTGAAGCTTTGAGATCTTGAGAAATGTTGTTTAATGTTGATGCATGTGTATATTTAAGGCTGGAAGTGTTTAATAGCAAATTCTTGATTCAAACCCAAGGATATTCATGAGCTACAAGCATTGGTCCTTCACTATCCAGTTTTAAGTCACGTTGGTTTCATGTTAGTTTCTGACCAGTATGCTTTGATTCTGGCAATGAAATTTGGACCGCTTATAGAGGACATTACAAGCTTTAAAATGAGTCATGTTTCGTTATAAAAAAAATTAGTATAAAAAAGTTATGATTTTTCTAAATTGAGGCCATAAATCTGGAAATTACTGGAAGTGACTTTAGTTAATGTGAAATTTGCTCATGATTTTAGAAGTATGAGCATACAGAATTGTCCATGTGATATTTTTATCTTACATTTCAGTTCAATATGAACACCTGGACACCAAAATCATGCTCAAAGAAATTTTATAGAATTAGTGATGAATTTTTAAAGTTTGGGTATAAAATCTAGAAAGAAATATGGAATGGTGGGATTCTTGAAGTTGTAAGTTATTTGGTGCATAGTTTATAACATCCAAAAAACTAAACCTCCTAATAATCAAACTAATTAAGAATAATTAAGTAAGATCTGTGTGATATGTTGTTAGAGAGGACTAATAATTTTTTTTGGTTGTGATTTCAACCATAAATTTGGGTCCAAAGTGAAATTGGGTCACTTGGGCATTGAAAGAGGAGAAAAACAAAGAAAGAAATCTCTATACCACATATCGCGGTGCATGTGTTGTGTGCCAAGCGTGTATGGCCAAAAAAACGTGAAGAACTTTTTCTGTACCATATGCCATGGTACATGTGAAATGTGCCACAGTGCACGGCCCATTTTTGCGTAAATAAGTCGCGCATCAAGCTTGAAAAATAAAGGAAAAGAAAAGAGAACAGGAGAGATGGAGAAGGAAAAAATCTAGAGCTCCGCTAAGGCTTTATTTTTAAAAGATTTTGAGGCATTTTAAAACTATCAAACCCTAAGAGTAAGCTTCCTAATCTATTCTTCTTCTTTCCCAACCCATTTTCAAGTTTTTTGTTAAGGTTTGTTAATGAGAGATAATTTTCGGTCTATATAGATTATGGGTCCAAATCTATTAACTTAAATAGAGTTAATAAGTTATTTGAGTTGTTGAAATCATTAATGGGGAGTTTTATGTATTAATGGTAGTGGGTGAACATTTATGTCTGAAAATGTGTGATTAAATGTAAGTTATAAAGGTTGTTAAGTGACATGAATGACCCTAGAAGAATTTAATGAAGTTAGTAGAGGTTAGTGGATAATAATGAGCTTAATGTACAAGGTTGAATGTAAGAGATGAAGGTTTAGGCTATTTAAGTGTTGAAAAAGAGAGCTTGAAGTGAGTAGTGATATTGATGATTGTAGACTTAATTAATTGTAAATTAATCATTCATGTACCAGTTTGATGAGCTTGAAGAGCAAGCTTGGAATTAAGTTATTGAGAGTAAACCTTTAACCTTTCAAAGGTTTAAGGTAACCCAAAAAAATCTCTTTTATATAGTTGTTTGTTAATTGATTTATATTTTCAAAATTGAAGCAATTGATATGAATGATTGAAGCATGATTGTAATATATGCCAAAACTGTGTAAGGTTTTTTCTAAACCTAATTGACAAAGGAGATCCATATAGTCCTAAATTTCTCTTATAGGAAACACTTAAAAATGTATCAAACTACTTACCTCTTGGTATTGCTCTAACTAGTTGATTTTGTGAAAAATTCAATACTTCAAGAAAGTTGATATTTGCTAGTGCTAGAGGAATATCACCTAGGAGCCTATTTGATGATAAATCTAACCATTCTAGATTTTTCAAATTTGCAAGTGATTGAGGAATAGGACTAATGATTTTATTGTGGGAGAGGTTTAGCCCTTTAGTGACTATAAATCCCCAACAACTTATGGAATCTCTCCATCAAACATATGTTGTTTGACAAATCAATGATTGTGAATGTAGTTAATATCTTTACCAACTCTATTTTGTTACTTTTCAATGTGACTATCATCGATTCTTTATAGGATGTCTAGTTTCCCATGTAATTCACACCAAATGCAACATAATCTACATTAATCATTCCTTCAAATTCCTTGATGTAAGTAGTTGGCAAAAATCTATGAAAATGGTTGTTGGAAACATACAAAATTCTTAACTTAAAAAAAGGATTCTTGGTGTTGAAACTATAAATGGAACTATAGAACTTATTTTCTCTTAAAATGGGTACCTGTAGATCCAATAAGCCTTTAAGCCAAATAGGAAATTTATCCTTGGCCTTGTTTGCTCCCACATCTAAATTTTTAATTGCTTGCAATAAGTCAAAGATAAGGCAACCATCCCTCAAATCAATTGTTGCTCAAATGCAAAGATTACAAGGAATTGCTCTTAGAAAAAAATATTTGGTGTAGTTCCAACCAAATTATTCATCTGCAAATCTAAAGTCTCAAGAAATGGCAAAGCAATAAGGCACTTTGGGATGTGGCCAAAAAAGTTGTTGTGAGACAAGTTGAGTATCACAAGTAAGCTTGCATTGCAAAATGAGGAAGAAATGTGTTCACTTAGTTTATTGTTGGACACTAAAAAGAAATGAATATCGAAGGACAGAATTAGGAGATCTCCTTGCTACATGTTAAAGCTAAGGTCAAGAAAATAGAAGATTCTCATTGAAAATTGTTCTACTAATGTTAAATTATTATTAGAAAGATCCAAACTATCCAAGGAACCATTCCCCACATTATTAAACCATTTGGGAATCTCTCTATGAATTTTGTTATTGGAAAAATTTAAAATGTTCAAATTTTGAAGGTTTCCTAACATTTTAGGGAAGTCATGGATGTTACAAAAAGATAACTCCAACATTCTAAAATTGGAAATGATATAGTAAACATTATTATTAGAGCTAAGTGTTAAAAACTTATTATTTGAAAGATCAAGGTCATCTAGATTTTGGATCTTTGAAAATTGATGGAAACCAATAGGGTCCCTCAAATTATTTGATGATAGACTTAGAGTAGAAAGATTCACAAAACCAAAAATTGACTTAGGAAGATCTTGCAACTTATTATGATTAAGATATAGCTGCTGCAAATTCAAAAGGTTTAAGAATTTTAGAAAGCTAGTGATATGACAAGATGATTACTCTAACATATATTCTACGATTGGGAATGGCGTAGTTAAGATTATTATTAAAGTTAAGTGAAAGAAACTTGAAAATTGGTGAAAATCAACAAAGCTACTTGAGTTATTTGATGATAGACTCAAATAGAAAAGATTTGTGAGACTGAAAATTGACTTTGGAAAATCACCTTATAGGTTATTGTGAAATAAAGATAGAAATTCCAAATTTGAAAGATCTTTAAACACATTTGTCATCTCACCACTAAAATATTTGCTTAAAAGATATAAGACAGTGAGGTGTTCAAGGTTTGAAAGAAATGAGAGCTCACCACCAAAATTATTTGATGCAAGGTCAAAATGCGTTAATTGAGTGAGGTTATCAAAACTTGAAGGAATGAGCCCATCAAATTGATAGCCCTGAAGACTCAAAATTGAGAGACTTCAAATTGCCTATGGAATTAGATATTTGTCCTGAGAAAGCTATGCCACTGAGGTCCAAAAGCAGTAGAGGAGAGCTCTGGTTGAAATTTGGAAGTTGAACTTGAGATTTCCATTGCTTGACAAATATAAGCTTTGAAGATTTTGTAAATAGAAAATGTTATTTACAAAATTTCCTTATAGCCGAGTGTCTTGAAGACTAAGATGGACCAAAGAGGATGACAAATTCATCAACAAAGATAAAGAACATGGAACAATGGAAGATATATTTACATAATCAAAAATACTTTCCTTTAAATCGGTTGTGTTTAGAATGAGCTTTTCCCATATGAATAGTTCAAGTTTCAAATCAAGTGATCCGAATCTGTAAGACAAATCAAGCGAGACCAATTTAGACAAGTGAGAGATTTTGAGAGGAATTTCACCAACAAACACTAATGAACTTAAGTTCAAATATATGAGAGTAGGAAGATCACCAAATTAAGGTGACATTAAAGACCCATGAAAATCATTATGAGCTAAGTTGAGTGTTTGAATAGATGATAGATGAGAAAGTTGGAAGAGGGTACTATTGGGATGGAATTTATCTAGAAGCCAACTATAGCTAAGGTCAAGGCCAATCACATGACCTGACATGAGTCACATGTGATCCCATCCCATAAGTAGCAATTTGGATCATTTCCCCAATATGCTTTTTTTGGGTAAGACAATTGATGGAATTGATGATCACATTCCAATGAAGCATCACGATCAAGAGAGCAAGAGCTATTGAATTGGAGAAGGGTAGAATAGTCATGAGAATTACAAAATGGTGGGGCGAAAGAAGAAGAAAGGGAAGAAAGAAAAAGAAAGAAGAAAAAAAAAACAAAAGAGGATTGGAAATTTCATAGTGAAAGTGGTTGGGCAACGAGTGAAGGATGGATATACGGTATTGAACAAATGAAGCTTCAATATTTATAGGTTGAGCTAAGGCAAATCATCATCATCTTCTTTTTTCATTATTGCATTAATGATTAAAATTCGAAGGAAACCAAAATATATAAGATTTAAAAAAAACCAGAATTGTTGTCGTCATAACAAACGATATCTCTTCAAATAGGGACCATTGATTAATAACATATTAGTTATAAAAATTACTCATAATGTACTGTTTATTTTTGTTTTCAAGGTATCTCCAGAGCTAAGCAGTCATGAAGTTAATTTTTCAAAAAATCCGAGCGTCATTCAAGGACTTGTCATCTCCCAAGCGATTCTCTCCATACATGCTTCTAGAAATTGATAGCTTTCAAATATTTGAAAGTTTAGTGTTACAAAATATTATGATTTTTAATAATTTTCAGCTAAAACATAGAAATCACCCCCTAAAACGTTACATAATTATTCATTGAGGTTGGTGTAAAGTGGTAATGACTCTCATCATTTATACAAATAGTTGAGGGTTCAAATTCTATATAATAATTTTGTTGGAATAAGTTTACTCCTTGTAACCTTGGGGACTAGATACATCCCTCTTCATACGTTGATGTGTGTGTTGACTAGCTAGTCTTACTCTCAAGTGACTACCAAAATTGAATGAATTATTTTCGAAGCTTATCTTGGACCTAAAAATAGAGGAGGACTTGACAAATTTTCTAAATTTAGATTCACCGATTCATTCATTCATTCATTCATTCATCTTGTCTTGTGAATTTGAAAAAAAAAAAAATACAAGAGTATTTTGTTTAGATGTTCCTTAGCCTTCAAATCTTTTTGGAAAATTTTTCATAAAAATGATCATCAAATATAGAGTAAAATACATTGTCCTCCTTCTATTTTTAAAATTCATTATGAACTTCTCCTAGAATCAATAGTAACAAAGCATTTGTATCACTTCTACTTTTATGTTTTTATTTTCATTCATACAACTATTAGTTGATTGTTAAATCACATGTGTTGGACCAAAATCAAATTATATTAGACAACTTCTTCATTTTTAGAAACTGACATCAGACTGGTCTACATTTTTGAGTTTAATGATGCTGATAATTTCCATATCATTAATCAATCTATTATTTTATTAATGAAAGTTAACTTGATCTTTTACACAAATACTAACTTGTAAAAACTTCAAGTCATCAGTCAAATAGATGGAGTATATTAGGGAAATAATCAATCAATTGATAATAAAAAAAATCAAATGTATGAATTTAAACGTCTGAAGAATTTATTATCAAGTTATAAAAATAAAAAATTCCTGAAATTGATGAAAGAAAAATTACTAAAAATTGGTTAATAATTATGTAATTGATTTATTTGACATGTATTTATATAGTTTTTTTTATGGAAGAAAATTTACTAAAAAAGGAAATCTCAGGTGTTCAGGGTTGAGATAATTTAGGGTGATATTTAATATTTTACTTTATTTACTCGTTATATATATAGTTACGCGAAAATTCTCATGCCCGAAGATATTATAGAGGTTCAATTTCAAACTCATGAAAATTCTGAAAGCCTCCACATTCAAATCTAGAATGATTTTTATATACACAAATCAAAATGCAAACATAATTTTATTAACAACAGTGCAAAAAAAGTACAACCCAAGTGCATGCCAAGAGACCACGTAGGCAATTGGCAGAGACTTGTATCAATTACTGACTCTCAAAAGTTCGACACACAAAGAACTCATAATACACAAACATATATAACTTAAGCATAACGAGCAACATAAAAACACAATCACGTAAACCTCAAACCGATGGGTCCAAAGTCTATTATTCGAACAACTTTTCAGCGAGAGCAGTAAGCAATGGAGTTGGATTTCCTAATAAAACAGATATTATGGCGCTGAATCCTATTTTCACCAATTCGATCAACGCACGAGTGACAGGTTTAGACGAGCTTCTTCTTCTTCTATCCATGGCCAAAGAGCTTCTAGCTGATGCAGTTTTACTTGTGATGACCGAGCTTGAAGAAGAGGAAGAATAACAAGCACCAGCAACGTTGAAATAAACCTTTTTCCCGTCCTCCAGAATCGAAGTCTTCTTCATGCAATAAACATGGCAGCAATAATTTCCACGAGACGACACATAGGACCACCCTCTGAAACGTCCCTTCTTTATCTTAACGTCATTTATATCCTTCCTCTTGCATTTCACACACTTAGAGGGCACTTTGCGTGTAAGATTCAGCATCATCTCATCGCCATCATGAGAGATAGGTATGTCTGTTAGGTTCATGCAACAAGGATGCAAATCAAACTCGCGTTTGGATTGGTGATGATACAGAAATCCTCGGATGTCCTGCCCGCAAGCATCGCAACATCGTTCTTCCGTCCCCGGCGGTTCCCAGAGGAATTTGAACTGGCTCTCCTTCATGAACGGGTGGAATCTTGGGCCGTCGTGGGGGCGAGCCCTGGCACAGTGGTCGTGAAGGACGAAGAGACAACCAGTTTCGTGGCACTGGTACCTCGGGCCATACCCTTCTTCCACACAGCCACTGCATTTGAATGGATCTCCTTCGCTTTTGAATATTATTGGATGCCGTGGGTGATTCATCTTCTCTTCAAAACCACTTCCCATTCTATGCCAACGCTCTTCAACTCTAAACTTTCTTCTTCAGCTTCTTGACGAGCTTTTTATGTACATATATAGTGTTTTTCTTGTTCAACTTTCTTGAGAGCTATACATATTTGAGTTAAGATTTATGAATTTCTATGAAGTTTTCATAAGAACTTCATCAAATTTACCAAATCTTAACTTGAAAGAATTTAAATTCCATATAAATATATATGTATATATATATTTATATTTCTTCAGCTAAGAGAAAATGACAATTATGTCCTTAATAATTTTTTTGGAAGACTTGTAGAAAAAGGAGGAAGACATGTTGTGCTTGTTAACAGTTTTTGTTTTTAGATATAAATTTTTTTTTGGAGATAGACAATATCTGCGACAGATTTTTATTTTGTCTAGTTTGTGGTATATATTTTCAGTTTATTTCGAACTTTGAAGTTTCCATTACACGGAATAAAAGTGGAAAGAAGTATATGGAATTATAATTTATAATAAATAACAAGCTTTCAATATCGAATACTTTTTCCACAAGCGTGCCAAATGGGAAAGACTTGTCTTTTTATGTGAGATGGAAATGAAAGTGAATCAAAGAACACTCACAGCCAAATAAAAGTCTCAACAAATGAAATATTGAATCATCTTATTGGGTTATTTGAGTTGATTTTGAAGGGGCAATATCTTCACTTCAATATGTGAGGCCACACATTAGTTAAACTGGTCGAAAGAGTTAAATAAATTATTTTATAAAGTTTTGATTTTGAATCCTAAAATATATAGTCATCTTAAAATAATATGTTAAATACATTCTCGAAATATCCATAAAACTATCATTGATAATATAGGTCCTATACAATAGGGGATTTAGATTAGGTTAGGTTAGAGGTGATAATACTTCTACTTTTCCAAGATACTAGGCATTGAAATTAAAAAAAAAAATGTTAGGCCATATCATGTTAAGAGACCACGAAGGCTTGAAGACACCCCATAGTTTTATTGAAAATAAATTTTTGTAAAGTTCAATAATTCTATCTAAAAATTTAAACAGTTTTTAACTTTACCTTTATTAATTATATATTTTTAAATAATATATTTTCTCCTATCAAAATTCATATAATTAATTAATAATTAATGTGTGTCCGCGGGGCTTGGCTCATAATATATATATATATATATATTCATTTTAATTTTTTTCCTTTTCCAAAACTTATTTGGCTCATTAATTTTAGATATATATATATATATATATATAAAAGATCTCTCTTTATACGTTGGGCATAGCGCGGAGGACAAGCAAAATAATATGTGGGTGCTTTTCTGATAATAAAAACAATTCAAGTGAGTTGGATTCCAAGAGCTTACCAAGGTTAAAGTATGTTTTTAAATTCAAAGAGTACTTACAAAAATACTTATAAATTGCCAACCAATAAAGTCCTCATGTCAATAGTAGTATTTGATCCCATGACTTTGGAGGTTATGGGCTAAATCCTTACATGCTGAATCAATCTTTGTTTACAAATATAATTATCTTTAATATCTTTTTGCATAATCTTTTAAGAATTTAGATTTTTCAAGAAGTCACCCCTCAAATGCAAGAGAATTTTCAATTTACGCACATTTTTCACAACAATAATCATTAAATTTATGATGATGCAGTAATAATTGTTATAATATGTCTGTGTGTAATTTTCAATTTATGCGCATTTTTCGCAACAATAATCATTAAATTTATGATAATGCAGTAATAATTGTTATAATATATAATGTGCGTGTGTGTGTGAAAATTTCTTGTATATCAAAGTAGCAAATTTATAAATGTTCTTATACTTTTATACCTTGTCAACAATTTATTAGATGGATCAATCAACATGGTGCAAAGAAAGGTTTACAAAGTCATGGCATGCGGGAAGATTAACTTGTAAAAAAGTGATGTGTGTGTCGTCTAATCTCTTTTTCTCAAGTCTCAAGAAGTGACTTCCAAATGTTAATGTATTATTTTTTCGGGTTGTCTTGGACCAACAAAAAAGAAAGAAAAGTTAGTTACCAACCACCCAAAAAATATAAAAAATAATTAAGAAGACATGTGCTTATTAACAAAAGCAATTTGTTTCTTGAAGACAGACAATATCCAAGATAGATTTCTATTTCGCGTAGTTTGTAGTAATTATTTTTGGTTTATTTCAATCTTTATATTTGACACTTGACATTAAAAAAAAACAGTGGAATAAGGATTATGTGGAAATTTAATAAATAAAATGTTGTCAATTTCAAATTTTGTTTACCGTAAGCGTACCAAATGGAAAAGAAGACTTGTAATGTGATGGAAATGAAAATAATAAATAAAAAAACTGTCACATCCAAATAAATTTTTAATAAATAAAATATTCAATATTTTATTGACTCATTTAATTTGAGTTGACTTCTCAAGAGGTAATTTCTTCATTTTAGGCCACATCAAGTGAAGTGACCATGAATGCTTCAAGGCCCCGCCAACACGTTATATGTGTTTTGGCATGTGCATCAAATATATATATATATATATATATATATATCTATGCGCGTGCATGCGTTTGGGTTTATTAGTTATGCATTAAAAAAATAAAATTAATCTGTTTAATTAAATAAACTTAATTAAATGCCTGAATCTAGCCTAAATCTATTTAGTAAATAGTTAAATTAAGCTTGAAATAGGTTAAGACGTCATGAATCTGGCTTATTCTCACCCTTATTTTCCTATCACAAAGAATGAATGAAGCATTCTACGCACAAGCCAACATCTATTTACTAATAACCATGTTTAGCAGGCTTGTCTATTTGCTTGAATTTCAATGTAAGCTGCACTATTTTCACTGCTTGTAAAGTAACCTTAATTATGAACTAATTAATGAAGCATGAAAGCATGAATGAATTAAGAGGATGAAAAACACTGTTTTGGAGGTCTTAAATGGGAATGAATGCAACCCACCATAATTATTTGAGAAAATATGTTTGAGAATTATAAATCTAGTGCTTTTTGAGAAATAACCCAATTGTTCTATTTTATTTTCTACAAGCTTCTTCTTTGGTAGAGTTATTGTATTTTCATTTTCTTTTTGCAGGACTATAGTGCTTATTTTAAATTCCTATTTACACCATTATTTTGAACAATCTTGTATTAATTAATCACAAAGTTTCAAAAGGAGAAAGTGATTTTTCACGTATAAATATTTATAAAAAACCTAAAATCTTTTAACAAAAAATTGTATTTTAAAATGGTTATAGTTATTCATGGTCCATTTTAACTCCCTTCTTTACCCCTCTTAAATTAACATGGATAAACATAATAGATATTAAGTTACAGAAATAAAGTTTATCTTCCGAGCCCCTGGAGATTATTTAAATAATTTTTTTGATAACAAGAGATTATTTAAATATTAAGTTACAAAAAACTTGTCTCATATTGTGGTTTTACATTCTTATCCTACTTTGACAATTTGAATGCCTTCAGTTTAAGAATGAAACAGAGGGAATAAGGAGCGGTTTTGTAAAAGAATATCATATAATAAAATAATTCTTTTTATATTATTAAAAAAATGAGCTATTAAATATTTATTATATTTATATTATTAATTGAAATAATTATGTTTTTATTATTTTTATTCATATATAGACACATAATATATTGTTGTTTATAACAAAAAAAAGTTTATAACCTTAATCGTAGAAATAATTATGCAAAATGTTGTAAGAAATTGTATAAACTCTGTATATTCAGTTATACAGTTATTTAAAATTGAAAATTTTTTTAGATATTGTAATAGCTTTGTTAAGGACTAATAAATAACATAACCATATAAATTATATAATTTTCCTTATAAAAATATTTAATTTAAATTATATAATATACTATTGTTGGATTGTTTTAAACTGTTTTTCTTTTCTCTTGTTTTAGTAATAAGAATTTTTACTAAATATAGAAAGATTAAAATCAAAATCCTTCTAGGTTATAATAATAAAATTTTGCATGTAATTTTTTTTAGACATTATATGAATCGAACTTCAGAAAAAAATTTGACCAAAAAACTTTATATAAAAAATTGAAAACTCATTTGCTTTAAGAAGACAAATAAAATAAATAAAAATATATATATAAAAATGTGTGACAAATGGCATTGTCCAAATTTTAATATTCTATTTAATTATTATATCAACGATTAGACTGTGATTGAAAAATAACCCTCTTACGTTTCTGATTTGTTATCCAGTTTTGTTTTTAAAGCATTTGAAAAAAAATACAAATATTAAGAATTGGAATCAGCTGACTGATTCATTAATCTTGGATTAAAAAGTCAATAATTTGTTTAGATGTTCATAGCTTTCAAATATTTGAAACTTTAGTGTTACAAAATATTATGATTTTTAATACATTTCAGATAGAACATAGATATCACCCCTACAACGCAACAGAATTTTTAATTTAAAGGAATAATGATTAAATGATGATAGTAAAATATTATCTACTATCTTATTTTTGGTTACATAATTTTAAATTTGAAATCAAAGTAGAGAAAAGGACTTTTTGCAAATATAGCTCATATTGTAGGACAAAACCAAACATACAACCCAACATTTATTATTTTTTTCATTATGATGGTTTATTATATTTGTCAATTATAAATCCCTTGTAGATTTTTAAATTTTTAATAATAAATTCCATGTATATCAATAATAAATTTATTGCATGTCAACATGAAATTTTTAAAAATTTGGTCCATATCTTGTGGGTACAATTTCTTTTTTTCATCAGTAAGCCAATTTATCTCGGAAAAAATTGAATGAATTATGAAAGTATTATTATAGAAATTAGAAAAAGCACTCAATGATGATATGAAGCTTTATAAAATATTTAAAATGTAAACAAATATAAATATATTTAAATAATTTTAATTATTATAAAAAATATCACATAGATGCATGAATAGTTAATTGTGACTCCTTGATTGATAATATTTGATATTAATGGTCCCAACACTTAATTAAAAATATTTTACTAGAAAAACCCCTCTTTATACGTTGGGCGTGAAGTAACGAGCAAATGGTGTGTGTTGACTAAGTTGTCTTGCTCTCAAGTGATGACAAAAAGTGAGAGAATTATTTTCCAAGCTTATCTTGGACCTGCAGAAAATGAAGAAGACTTACAAACATTTTAGATTTTGATTTCATTCATTTTGGTCTTTTGAATTTATGAGTTTTTTTTTTCTTCCTTAGATGTTCATATATAGCCTTCAAATCTTTATGGAAACTTTAATTTAAAAAAACAATTTTTTAATGCCATCTAATCTTTTAAATAATTAGATTTTTTCAATAAGTCACCCCTCCAATGCAAGAGAGTTTTTCATTTATGCACATTTTTCATAAAAATAATACTTAAATATATGCAATTGAAATAATAACTATTACTATATACATATTTATATATCAAAGTAGAAAATTTATAAAGTTTCTTGTGTTTTCGGCTTTGTCAAGATATTAGATGGATCAATCAGCATGGCATGAATTAGAGAGGTTTTCGAAGTCCTTGCATGGAAATTGACTTGTAAAAAATGATGTGTGTATCGCATAGTCTTAATCTCAACTCTCAAGTCTCGAGTGACTACAAAATGTGAATGTATTATTTTTCCATACTTATCTTGGACCAATAATAAAGTCGAAAGACTTTGCCAACGACCCATATATATATATAAATCATGTAGAGTATACTTATTTATAAATAAGTCTTGTGAAATTTGGAAATCATAATTAGATTTCTTGGGACCTAAGTGTAATTTAAAATTGAGATAAAAAGATAATAATGCTCTTATTATATATGTATATATTACATCAATCAAATAATTTATAATTACTTCATCAGTAATTTATAACTATAACTTCATATATTTGATAGTTAAACTAATTGGATATATAAAGTTACAGTTATAAAAAATTGAAGTTATAATTGTAAATTAGTGATGAGGTAGTTATAAACAATTAATATTATACTTCATTAATAATGTATGATTATTTAACTATTGGATATGTGAAATTACAGTTATAAAAAGTTAAAATTATAGTTATAAATTATTGATGAAATGGTTGTAAATTAATTATTTGATTAATGTAATGTAAGTTTAATAGGGGTATTATTATTTTTACAATCTAATTTTAAATTACACTTAAGTATCAAGGGACCTAACTGTGTTTTTTGAATTTTACAGGACGTATTTATAAATAAATCTTCTTCACAACATCTATATGTAATTTTTCCAAAAAATAAAGTATTAAGAAGACATGCGCTTGTTAGCAATTTTTTTTTAATATTAACAATTTGTGTCTGGATAACAGACAATGTCTACCAGAAATTTTTATTTTTTGTATTTTGTAATAATTCTTGTTCGTTTATTTTGAATTCTTCCACAAGCGTACCAAATGGGGGAGAAGATTTTGTCTTTTTGACGGGATAGAAATGAAAATGAATCAAAGAAAATTCACAACCAAATAAATTCTTAACAAATGAAATATTGAATTATTTTATTGACTCATTTGAGTTGACTTTTCAAGAGCCACATTCTTTTTTTCAAGAAAAAATTTTAGTGAGTTGGGTATGCTTCCAAACTTAAAGAATATTCATAAAGTATTTATAAATTACTCACTAATAAAATCTTCACATTCTTCTCTTCAATATGTTAGGGCATATTAATATGCATGTGTATATATATATATATATATATTATTTATTTAATTTTATTATCATTTTTCAATATTATATTATCATTATATGTTATTTTATAATTTGTATCTATATAATATATAATATTTTATATTTTTAATTATTTATTTAATAATATTTTTATTTTTTTTTTAAATAAGAATAATTGAGTTTACAATTTAAAGTATTAATGATATAAAAATAATTTAAAATAATAAATTATTTTAAGTTATTTATTTATAGTATGATAATAAATATATATGCATATATATTATAAATAATAAAATAACACTGAAAATAATATGTGACAAAATTATGACAAAAAAGTTTGTGACAGAATTTTTGGTTGCAAATTCTGTCATAAAATTGGATTAAGGTATCCTAAAATTTAGTGATGGAATTTTTTGTTAGTAAATTTTGTCACTAAATGATTTCTAATAAATTAATGATGGAATAATGATAGAATTTTTAGTAGAATTTAGCAATGAAATTAGCGATGAATCAGTGACATATTTTTTTGTCAATGACATATTTACCAATGAAATTAAACAACCTTGAACTGGGACAAATGGTATTATCAAAATTTTTAATATTTTACTTAATTATTATGTTAATGATTTGACCATTAGTCATAAGCCTCTGAAATTTCCAGTTTATTGTCCAGCTTTGTTTTTAAAACAATTGAAATAATAAAAGTAAATCAAGAATAAATCACAACAATTTGTTCATTATAGGCACATTAGGGAAATGATAAAAGGCGTGTTATTACATTTTTTATAATCATTTTTATAACTATTACATTTTGCTCATGGTATGAATTTTCGAGGATATACCTCTGTAATTATTAATTTGTTTATCATGCAAAAGAGCTGACACATCAATTAGTAATAAGAACTTTTACTCAATATAGGAAGATTAATATCAACTTCCTTCTAGGTTGTTAAAATAAAATTTTATGTATGATTTGTTTGTTGACATTATATGAACCAAACTTTAGAGGAAAAAAATTGAAAGCTCATTTGCTTTAAGAAGACAAAAAGATAAATAAAAAACATACATATAAAAAGTGAGGAAATTAAAACGTAGTTTATCCTTTTGCTAAATTAAACAACTTTTAACTTGGACAAATGATATTATCAAAATTTTTAATATTTTACTTAATTATTATGTCAACATTTTGACCATTGGTCTAACCGATTGAAAAATAACCCTTTAAAATTTCCAGTTTATTGTCCAGCTGTGTTTTTAAAACATTTGAAATAATACAAATAAATCAAGAATTGGAATCAGCACACTCATTCATTAATTTGGGAACCAAAAGGTCATTATTTGTTTAGATGTTCACAGCTTTCATATATTTGAAACCTTAGTGTTACAAAATATTATGATTTTTAATACATTTCAGCTAGAACATAGATGTCACCCCTAAAACGCAACGGAATTTTTCATTTAAAGGAATAATCATTAAATGATGATAATAAAATATTATATACCATCTTATTTTTGGTTATATATAATTTTAAATTTGAAATCAAAGTAGAAAATGAATTATAAAAGTGTTATTATAGAAATTAGAAAAACCGCGTGACTCAATGATGATATGAAGCTTTATAAAATATCTAAACTGTAAATAAAAATAAACATATTTAAAAAGTTTTAAATTTTATAAAAAAAATATCACATAGATGCATGAGTATTTAACTGTGACACCTTGATTGATATTAATGGTCCCGACACAATTAAAAATGTTTTACTTGAAACCCCCTCTTGATACGTTGGGCGTGAATTGACGAGCAAATGGTGTGTGTATATCGTCTAGTGACAACAAAAAGTGAGAGAATTACTTTCCAAGCTCATCTTGGACCTAGAGAAAATGAAAAAGACTTACAGACTTTTTAAATTTCGATTTCATTCATTTTGGTCTTTTGAATTTATGCGTTTTTTTTTTAGATGTTCATATATAGCCTTCAAATCTTTAGGAAACTTTAGTTTTAAAAACATACAATTTTTTTGATGGCTTTTCATCTCATCTTTTAAAAATTTAGATTTTTCAAGAAGTCACCCCTCCAATGCAAGAGAGTTTTTATTTTATGCACATTTTTCATAAAAACAATCATTAAATATATGCAATTGAAATAATAATCATTACTATATACATATTTATATGAAAATTTCACACACAGACATATCAAAGTAGAAAATTTATAAATGTTCTTGTATTTTAAGCTTTGTCAACAATTTAGATGGAACAATCAACATGGCGTGAAAAAAAGGTTTGCAAAGTCATTGCATGGAAATTAACTTGTGAAAAATGATGTGTGTATATCGTCGACGTCTAATCTCAATCTCAAGTCTCAAGTGACTACAAAATGTGAATGTACTATTTTTCCAGACTTATCTTGGACCAATAATAAGATTGAAAGACTTTGCCAACGACCTAAAAAAAAAAAAATAGTATTAAGAAGACATGTGCTTATTATCAAATTTTTTAAATATTAACAATTTATATCTCGATGACACTGTGCCAAAGATTTTTATTTTTTGTATTTAGTAATAATTCTTGTTCGTTTATTTCAAATTCTTTTTCCACAACCGTGCCAAATGGGGAAGAAGACTTGTCCTTTTGATTTGATAGAAATAAAAATGAACTAAAGAAAATTCACAGCCAAATAAATTCTTAACAAATGAAATATTGAATTATTTTATTGACTCATTTGAGTTGACTTTTCAAGAGCCACATTTTTTTTTTTTAAAAAAAAAGTTTAAATAAATTGGGTCTCACCTCGTGGGACCTTGCCTCCAAATTTAAAGAGTATTTACAAAATATTTATAAATTGTTCACCCACATTTTTTTTCAATAAATTAGGGCACATCGTGTTTTGATACGTGTACATTAATACGCTTGTGTGTGTATTTCTTCCTTTTCCATCCTTAATTATTTGGCGTAGACATGTATAAACTGTTACTTAAAAACAAGGATGATATTTTAAAAAAAAAGTAAAAAAAAAAAAAAAGAATGGTCTGACTAACCCTCGGTTTTTAACTGCTTCTTGATCAATTTTTTGACCCTTCAATTTTCTTTCATGTTTGGACTGAACACAGGATTGGTTTCTAATTCAATCAGCCAGTCGAACCTACCAATCCAACTTGGTGGAGTCCAATTCAGATCTCAAAACAATTCTATTAGTTATAGAACACACAAACTTGGACAAAGTTAATTAAGATCAGGTATGTATATAAAGTTGAGTTCTTGTAATATGTAAAGACTTCTCCAACCCAAAACCAAGGTTTATAAGATCGCAATTCATTTCATAAAAGCAGAGATTGAATTGTCACATAAGTTTATGAATTAGTGTGCACGTAACTTCCCCGTGGCAGAAATGCAAGGCCTATATGCCAGACCATCAAGGTTTGGCAATTCAGTGCCTCAAGGAGAGATGTTTTACATGTATGAATATATATTTAACCATGATATATGTAGAAGTATCAAGTATATAAACCAAGAGTATGGGAGAGGGTTTATAAGTGCAAAGTGAAGGTTTATTTTTATTTTTTAATAATAAAAAAATTCGCATATTCAAACTAAGGTTGTTTAGGTTTGAGTTTTTGTCATAAATTTCTTCGACCTTATTAATTGGCTGTCCAAATAAGTCAGAGTAATTAAAGAAAAATTCTAAACATCCAAGCCCGTTCTAACATTTTATAATCTTATTTAGACTAACCCAAATTAGTGACTATATTTTCAAGGGCATTTTATGTAGTTGTCACTTTTTTTTAGTGGGACATTGCCGTACATTGCTCAAAAGGTGACGACACAAAATAAATTGGTGAGATAAGGATAAAATTGTCCAAAAACATGCAGAAAGTTCAAACTCTCATAATCGTCCCCCTGACATTCCTTCCGGCCCCGGCGTTGGCAGGTTATAAAATTGAGCGCCCCCACAACCTCGAAACTGACTCACAGCACAGCACCCATTAGAAAAATGAAAATATGATTGGAAGAATGACAAAAGAACTTTTCATATTATATAAATAATAAATTAATCACTTAAAATATTATCATATTAATAAAGCTTTTAAAGAATTTTTTATCAATAACTTTTTTTAAAAAAAGATCATTTTACACTTATTAAAAATAACAAGACCTAATCACAATTTTTATTTAAGGAAATCATAACTTTTATATTGAAAATCGCAAGAGTTGAACAAGATATCATAATTTGTCAAGTATAATTTTAGTTGTTGAAAAACAAATCCGAATAACAAATTTTATTTAAGAAATAATAACTTTTATTCTGTGAGTCACAAAAGTTGAACAAAAAATCACAATTTATCAAGTGTAATTTCTATTATTGAAAAATAAATTCTCAAAATAACAAACTCATTCAAAATTTTTGTTTAAAAAATCTCAACTTTTCTTCAAAAAATCATAAGAATTAAACAAAAAATCACAATTTTATCAAAAAGGGTAAAATAATCTTTTTTATAAAAATGTCATTGCCAAAGAGGTTCTTAGGGACTTCATTGGTATTATAACATTTTGAGAGATCAAGTTGTCATTTATATAATTTGAAGAATTTTATTATCATTTTTTCAATATTATGTTATTTTATAATTTATGTTTCTATATAATATATATATATTATATTTTTTAATTATTTATTTAATATATATTTTTATTTTTAAATAAGAATTAATTGAGTTTACAATTTAAAGTATTAATGATATAAAAATAATTTAAAATAATAAATTATTTTAAGTTATTTATTTATAGTATAATAATAAATTATATATACATATATATTATAAATAATAAAATAACACTGAAAATAATATGCGAAAAAATTATGACAAAAAAGTTTGTGATGGAATTTTTGGCTGCAAATTCTGTCATAAAATTGGATTAAGATATCCTAAAATTTAGTGATGGAATTTTTCATTAATAAATTTCATCGCTAAATGATTTTTAATAAATTAGTGACGGAATAATGATAGAATTTTTAGTGAAATTTAGCAACGAAATTAATTATGAATCAGTAACATATTTTTTTGTAGTGATTAATGAACCAAGTCATCAGGGAGGATCAGCTGCGGCAGCCAGAACTCTCCGTCGTCCAAATTCTGGGCCATGATCAAGCACTGAGATTAACAGGAATGAAAATACTCCAAGGGAATAGAGAGAAAGAGAGAAGAAAAATGAAGGAAGAGATTTCGAGTGTGGAAATGGAATGCTGAAAGTGAGGGAGGGATTTGCTGCTTTGTGCAGATTTAATGATAACAAGTCGCAGAGTCACAGGGCCCGCAAAAGACGCAAGAGAATGAGAGAGGCATGAAATGGATCAAGGGGGTAGGCAAAGAAATTCAAAGTTTGGACGAGAGAACTTAGAGAGTTTTAATTACTTGTTCATGGGTTATAAATGAAAGGTGAAAGAGTATTTATAGAACTCACTTAATTTTGAGAAGTTTCCCACCTCTTAAATGGATGATAGAAATCAATCCAATTCAATGAGCTGCATTACTTTTTAAAATATTTTATAAAAATATCTAAAATATACACTATTTTAAATATTCACAAGGAAAACTCTAAAATATAAAACAGATCCTGCTATCAAAGTAGAATTGTTACAAGTTACTTGTTAGTTAGGTCTTCCTTTTTCAATTTTCTTTTATGAAAATGCATGCATTTAAAGATGTTCAGCAGTTAAAATCGAATTACAAGTTACTTTTCACGCATTATCATCTAAACTTGCCATACTATTAGAGCAGAGTTGCTATAAGTAACTTGTGTGTTAAGTTTGCCAAATTTTCTATTAAGAAAATGCATACATTTAAAGATGGTCAATGGTTAAAGTAAATTTACTTTTCACACATTATCTTTTAAATTTGCCCTGCAATTAAAGTAGAGTTACTAGAAGTTACTTGTTGGTTAAATCTTCCTTTTCCAATCTTCTTTTTTAAAAAATGCATACCTTTAAAGATGGTCGGCAATTAAAGTGGAATTAGTACAAGTAACTTTCCCCACACTATCAAATAAATCCTCCCTACAATTAGAGAAGAGTTGCAGCAGATTACTTGTTGGTTAAGTCATATTTTTTCAATTTTCTTTTAAGAAAAATGCATACCTTTAAAAATAGTCACCAATTAATGTAGAGTTGCTACATATTGCTTTCCACATACTATCATATCTTTGCAATCGTTTTACCTTCTAATATATATTGATTTAATTTCAAAACAAATATAAATCTGCCCTGCGTATGTCCGCCAAATAAAAAACATCACGGTTCCATTGAGGCTAAAGATGGGAAGAATGAAGGCAAATTCTGGTGAAAAAGAAGAAGGAAAGATAATGAAAGGCATCAATGGTTCACATAATGAACCACTAAGTTGGTGGGGCATCTAGAAATAGTCGAAAGACAAACAAGGAACTCATGAGAAAATTAATATCAAGTTAAGATCACTTTATAATTAAAGTTCTCAAAGTTAGTACTCATTCTCTTATGTTTTAGCACTTAATTTTTTTTAAAAAAATTTGACATTAATTTTTTATGAGATTCTTACTTGTCATTCCCACTATATATAATCAATTACTTATAAAAAGAAAATTAACTATCTTAAAAATTTAGCAAAAGTATAAATTTATTCTTTTAACCTTATATAAGATTTTGTTTATAAAGTGTTTTTTTAATCCTCTAATTTTAATACTGTTAACCTCATTAATGGAAAATGCAAACATGACAATTTTATAAATGTTGATAAAGTGTTTTTTAATATTGACATATCAAATTCTAATACCTGCAAGAGTGTGTAAAAACATTCTTGTAGCCCTATATTGGCAAGTGCCTTGAAAGTACTCTTGTATTATGATTTGAGAGCAGCTACATCCATACATGGCACTTTCAAAGGTTTTTACAAGTCAAAAAGACCTCCCATAAATCCTTTTGTCGTAGCTAGTGAAGGAGTACATTTTTATGCATACAGATGAGATTTTCTTTTTTCCTTTTTCTTTTTGATAAGTTACATGTGAGAAAATTTAGGCAAAGAATGCTAGGAACCCATATTGAATTCGTTTTAGGGTTGTCATAGAAATTGGTGTTTAATTAGGTTAACCATTTTCATAACGAGAAAAGAAAAGTTAGTTCTTATGAAGTTGAAAGCCATAATTTATGATGTTTGTAAAGAGTATGATGATTCCCACATTTATAGTATATAGTATTAGATTTTATTATACTTACTATGAGATGGAAGGATAATTTAATTCATGTTTTAATTTCTTTGATTTCTTTAATTCATTTCATTATTATTCTTTTCAAAAGCTAAACAGGTGAAGAGAATCTGGGAGAAGGTTTTGTGAGTCGTTACTAAAAAGTGAGGATTATTTTTATTTTTTAATAATAAACAAGAATTTGGGTATTTGTGCCAAATCTATTCAAGTTCAGGGCTAAAGGGACATTTTCAAACTCTTAAGCACATTCCTAAAATTTTTCAAATTTACTTAGACTAATCTAACTACTGACTCTATTTTCAAGGGCATTCATTCTGTATCACTACAATATTTTATAGTTACAGCAACAATATAATTAACTTTATAAGTGACAAAAAAGTGTTGCCTAAGGCCAAAATGGGCAACAGCTTTCTAGAATAATATTTGCACTGCTACTTTATGCAGCAGACCGGCAAACCCTACTAAACCTTAATAGTAAATAGGCAAAACTTCATGCCCATTACAAATTATATTTCAAATAAAGAATCAAAAAAAATTTGTTGCCTATTTCTTTAAATATTTTTGAAAGAATGACAAAGAGGTCCTTTTAATTCAATTTAGATCACAAGTATCAAATTTCATAAATTTATAAGTCAATCTTTTAATTTTGCAATTCTATTGTAATAAATTTATAACTTGTATTTCACATTTTAACAGGAAAAACAAATTTTATTATCTTTTAACCATATTAAAATTTAAAAAATAAGTTGTCAATTCATCACAATAAAGTTGCAAAATTAAAGGATAAACATGAAAATTTTTAGAGTTTGACACTTGAAATTTATCATAAATTAATTGATCCTTTTAAAACTTTTCTATCATTCTCTAAATGTTTTTCCTTAGGCGTTCGGTTCCCATTTTTTAGATTGGCGTCGTTATTAATTTTTTTATTATTTTCATTAACTTATATTACACTTATTTGATTATAAGTTATATTAAAATTTGAATATATGAATAAAAAAAAGAGAGCTGACCATGTGATTTCTTAAAGCCCTGACACCCAAAGGCAAAGAAAGCCAAAATCCCTTGCCTTTTTCTTTGAAAATTTCTGGCTGCCATCGACTTCCCCAAACCTAAAGCTCACTAAAAAGCTGGTTCTAAGAGGTTGCTGTAAGATATACTCTGAGCACCGGAAAAGGGAAGGCCCCTAATGATATGTCCTCGCTTTCAATAAAAGACAAGCCATGTAAAGCAAACTTATTTTTAAGGGTGTTCATAAGACGAGATGAAATAAGAACACTCCTATTTTATATTTTATTTTGAAAAATAATTGAGATTGAATTTTTTTCTCATATCTCATCTTGTCTTAAAAGTCATTATGTTCCATTAGGAATCGAGATGGGATTAGGACGATACCGAGATGTTCTACTATCCTGATAAAGTGGACAATGTTGGAAAAAAGCCTAAATAATATCATTCATTACTTAAAATTTTAAATCATATAATTTATTCAATTTAAACCAAAACAATATTAGTACATAAATTACAACAATTTATAGTCAATTATTGAATTATATTAATCACAATTGTAAATGTACAATTTAAAGTCAAGTATAATTGAGATATAACACATTATGATAGCAATTATAAGTGATCTCTAGGCTATAAGAGCAACAACAATAGACAAGTCAGGCACAATATTAAGTCATTATTCTTTTTTTTTAGTTGAAATGTGTTAAGCTAGTGACTATTCTGAAAATAAAGTAAGAAATATGATATAAATAGAAATTATTAAATATATAGATATAAGAATAAATATTATTAATATAATTAATATATTGTAAAGAAAAATATTACTATGTGTCATTAAAATTATCAACATAAAAAAATTTTTGATTTTAAATAAAAATTGCACCTATTGAAATTATATTATTATAATTAATTTATTTAATACATATTTTTAAAATATTATATATATATATATATATATATAAAATAGTCGGAAAGGACATTCTAAGGGCAATCCTGTGTCTCATCTCATCCCAAACTCCTTTCTCATTCTATCCTGCAAAAGTCTTATTCTGATTGTTTTCAGGCTGGAATGAGATCAATGTTGATATGACTAGGACAAATGTAAGTTAATAGGGATGGATATAAGTTGAATATCCCAACTTGTTCCTATCTTCATCTTTATTTTTTATTTTCTGTAGATTGGGAAGGCAATGTTTTGATCATTTTCATCGCCAAAAACCTTTTCAACTTTTTGCCACAAGTTAATATAAGGAGAATCTCACCAAAAAGCTTTCGAAATGGAAAAAATTGTCCCTAAGACTCAATATATTCTCAATTATCTCTCAAGACCAAAGCCAAAAAATTTGTTTTTTTTTTTTTTGTAAAAAGATGTATTTGCCCTTAACCAGTATGAATCTTGTCATATTCTTTATGAATATTGTGTTGTCTATATACTTAAAAATTTATACATTATTCTTCAACTTAACCATATATACTATATATAATAAATAGATATTGTGTTATTCATGTATAAACTTCGTTATGTTCCTTGCAAACATTATATTGTACATATATCTAAAAATTTATACATTATTATTCAACTTAACCATATGAATGATGTATAATAAATGGACATTATATCGTTCACATATGAACCTTACCATGTTCTCTAAAAACATTGTATTGTACACATGCACACTTAGGAAATTTGTACATTTGGGACAAATGTGTATTTTCACATAGAAACATATTTGTATTTAGGATTTTTGAGTCTGTAGAAACAATTCAAAATAAATTAGATTTTAGATGTAATTTTTTGTCTTCTTAGAGCCCTAAGTGTGATTCTCCCATTAATATATCATGTTACGATGTGATCACTAGTTGTTGCTTTACTGTCATACTATTGTGCTGTATCTTGAGTTAGTGTCGACTCAAAAGCAAGCCATCCGGATGTAACGGAGTTTACTTTCTACTGGGCTCAACGTGGCCGGCCCATAGCTATTTTTGGCAGTTTGAGTTCAACCAAAAAGCTCTTTTTACAGCATCTGCTCTCCACTTTACAATCGTGAGGCCCACAACACGGAATCACTTGCTATTTTTGTGTTTGGTATGTTTACGCTGTCCTTTCACTTTCATGAAAGCATATAATGAATAATAGTGATGTGCTCCATTTGCTTAATTCACTTTTTGCCGTCATATGAATCTGTCCTGCTTTTTTTCTGCAGGTAACCAAAAAAAAAAAACCCCATTGTTCCGATGAGCCTAATTAGATTGGAAGAATGAAAGAAAATTCTGGTAAAAAAAAAAAAGAGGAAAGATAATGAAAGGCATCAATGGGGAACGCAATGAACCATTAAGTTGGTAGAACTTCTAGAAATAGTCGAAAATGAATGCACAAATATTATTATTATTTATAAACCAAAAAGGCAATATAACTATGGTTAGAATGATAAAGAAGGACCTTAATGTCAAGTTAGGATCTCTTCATAATTAAAGTTTCTAGATTCAGTATTTATTCTTGCATGTTTCAATAATAAATCTTTAGGAAAAAAAATCTTAAATTTGGCATTGATTTTCCTATGAAGTTTTTACTTGTCATTCCCCTTATAACCAATTACTTTCAAAAAGAAAAAATTAATTATCCTAAAAATTCAGCAAAAGTACACCTTTAATCTTTTAATTTTACATAAATTTTTATTTATAAAATCTTTTTTTTACTTCTCTAACTCTAGTACTGTTAATCTCATTAATGAAAAATGCAAACATTATAATTTTAGAAATGTTGATAAAGTATTTTCAACTACTGATATATTAAATTTTAATATCAATAAGCCCTATCTAGGGAAGCTCTTTAAAGGTACTCTTGATACTATAACATGGGGACACTTGCATGTATAGCACTTTCAAAAGTTTTTATAGGTAAAAAAAAAAAAAAGTTTTCATAGGTCAAAACGGCGTCCCATAAACTCTTGTTGTAGCTAGCGAGGGAGTACATTTTTATGCATGCATATGAGTAATTTTTTTGGTAAGTTGCATGAGAAAACTTTGGCAAAGAATTATAGAAAACCATATTTAATTTGTTTTAGGGTTGTCATAGAAATTGGTGTTTAATCAGGCTTCTGGTTTCTTTTCCATTATTTTTAACAAAAAGCAATTATATTAAAGACAAAATTCAATTTATATAAATTTATTAATTAAATATGCATATATATATATATCCCTTTGGATTTATTTATGATTGAAATACTCTAACTTTCCTACTGTTTTATCTTAATTACAGACACCTTACTTCTATTTTTAAAAACATAGGTAAACCTTCCCTAGTATAACTAGTTACAAAACACAAATCTCCCATTTATTATTAATATTTTATTTTCATTCACCCAACCATTAATTAAACTGTTAAGTAACATATATTGGACTAAAATAACCTTTTTAAAATAAAATTTTTTTCTACAAATCATTGAAATTAGCAACAAATCTAAGGTATATATATTTTAAAATTTTTTATTTATATTTAAAATTCTTTAATTACATAAACATATTTATTTAGTAACATTTTCTAAAATGTAAATACATAAATTGGCTAAGATAATATTTTATACATGTAGTTAAAAATTTAATGAAATAAGGATTTAATATAATAAATTACTTAATTTAGTTTATATTTTTTTAAAAAAAATTATTAATTTTTACACAAAATTTAAATTATTTATTTAAATATCGACATACTTAATTGTTTGAAGTTTTTTAAATTGGGAAAGAAAGTAGACGATTAGATTATATGGGCATAATAATAATTTTAAAATTTTTAATGGTATTAAAAATTAGACTAAAGTGTAGGTTTTTGAAAATAGATGACAGGTTTATGTAATTTTGGCGAAACAAAAGGGAGATTAGTATATTTCACTTTCTACATACAAGTTATATCTACCATATTTTCTTACTTATCAAATGGCAGCTCCACATAATTGGAAGCTAGCAACATCCAGAAGGTACCTACTTTAAATCGTACAGATCAGATCATATTGCATTTGCAATATGCAATACATAGCGTGTAATGCTTCGTCCAGAAATATGTAGGGGAATTCCCTAAAGATCTTTGTCTCACCATGGCTCCAGATTTGTTCCCTCTTACTTTATCAACTGTGTTCAAGGATGCTGTTTGATTTCTCGCATATTATTGGTGTCAAATGTTTAAAGCGGCCTGCTTAAGTTTTAATCACTTATCATTGTTTAAAAAACCAACCCAGAAAAGAAGAAGAAAGGAAAAGAAGAAGAAAATCAGAATGGACTCAATAACGGGTTTTTGCCATTCCACTCCATGACTTGTCATATCCACTAACTCTGATTCTGGTGTTATCTTCAAACCTTCGACCTGAGGCCTTCGGGGATTGCCATCTTGACCGGATGAGAAAATCCAAGATTCAAGATCAAATCTTTTCCTTAAGGATATAGTTTAAGAGCAAAAATAGGTTTTAACCTTTGATCTTTTACGCACATAAGAATCCCATTTGTTTTGTCTCCTTTATTAAATAATGATTTTAATTTTTTATTTATCAAAACATCCCTAGTTAATGTTTAATTTTTTTTTCTTGGTAAAAAATCATTTCTAGTTATCATCTGAGAAAATAATTGATTTTTATGCACACATATGTTTTTTTTTTTGTTCATTTTGATAAGTTACGTATGAGAAAACTTTGGCAAAGAATCCTTGGAACCCGTATTTAATTTTAGGGTTGTTACAGAGAGCACTCTTGTACTATGACATGAGAGTCCCTACATACATGGCACTTTCAAAAAAAATTTTATCACCAAATCCTCCTCTCTATTTTCTCATCCAAATAATAGGATGGAAAATTTCATTAAAATTTTTACTATTAAAATTCTCTTTGATGATTAATCTTTTTTTCATGCAACGAGCCACAATCATATATGCCTCGGACGAGTGGCCTCAATATAGTTAAAACTGCTTTCCAGATTATTAAAATAAATAAATGGCAGGCGTAAAAAAATCAATCAAAGCAAAATGAAGCTTGACAAATATTTAATGGGCAAAAACTTGAGTCGAAGTAAAAGAAAGTTCAGTCACGTACCTACGTAATAGATCCATGATTCAAAAATTAAAAATAGTGACATGTGAAAAGATTGGAAGAAATGCCAATTCGAAAAAACGAACACAAAATTCAAAACGTTGTGTTGAAGCAACATATCTCAATTTTGTTTTCTATTTTGGAGACAAATGAAATAAAGGAATATTTTCTCTTGCCCAGAATCATTGACTGTCGAACTTAAATGGCCAACAAAATTTAAAATACAACATTCCATGAAAACAAATAACTATCAATATCATGTTTTTGAAAGCATTCTTTTTATATGAGTAAAAGATGAGTCTTTTTAATATTTATTATATTATGTTATCAACACTTGGAATGATTATTATTTATTATTCACAAACACACTCAGACACACACACACACACACGTTTGTTAAATTAATTTTTATTTTTTTTTTCTATTCTATTATGCATATAAAACGAACCAATTCTAAGGGTTGCGTGATGAAAATTACCAAACATCCAAACAGTATACTTTTAATGAAGATAATTTTATGAAAAGTTCATTTATTGATTAATTATATCAATTGCAGTCAATATAGAACAATAACATTGACTGCAAGTTTCCTCAAAGTAAAAGACAAACAAAAGAGGCAATGAATTTTAGCTTCAGCGAGTGCCTAATATATTCGAATTGCTTCAGTTGCATACAGTAGAGAGATTAATTAAATTTACTTAATTTCAAGAGAGAAGAAAAAGAACATAAATAAGAAAGTTTCTTTAAATATTTATGTAAATGGGAAAGGTTGAACGCTTGATCACTAATTGCCAAATAACAAAAGTTGCTGACAAAAAGGGAAAAAAAATGAGTTGCTAATATTTGGAAACTTTTATTCACATGTTAAAAAAGTACATGGCACACAAATGAGAAAAAATCACTTGAAAATCACAAAACAGAGAATAACAATAACTTACATAGTACAAAGAAATATATAATAGATTCCAATTACTGATGACATGACATTTAAGAGACATGAAACAAGAACCATAAAGAGAACATGAACAAAAAAAGATGTCACAGTATCACATAAAGCCACAATCTTTTAGGCCTAAGTCATTCTCCTATGATTTGGAACAGTTGTTTTCCTTGTCCTTTTTGCTTGTTTCTTAGGCCTCCCTTCAAAAATTCTGATAAGCCATAGAGGTTTTCCAATTGAAAAAGCAACTCGTCCCATGAACATTCCAAACACCATCCCACATCCATATCCTAAGGCTACTGGTTTCCAACCAGATCCCAGTTTGTCATTTGTTGATGAAGATGGTTGTGGCAATTTCCCTTCATCTTGATTACATGCCTTTGACGATGGAGATCCACACAGTCCTAAATTTCCCTCATAGGAATCACATGAAAATGTATCAAATTGCTTACCTCTTGGTATTGCTCCCACAAGTTTATTTTCTAAAAGATTCAAAACTTCAAGAAAGTTGAGATTTGCTAGTTCAGGAGGAATCTCACCAGTAAGCTTGTTTAAGCATTCTAGATTTGTTACATTTGCAAGTGATTGAGGAATAGGACCGATGATTTTATTGTGGGAGAGGTCTAGCCCTTTTAGTGAATTAAGCTCTCCCATAACTTGTGGGATCTCTCCATCAAACATGTCATTTGATAAGTCAATGGTTGTGAATGTAGTTATGATCCTTACTAGCTCTACCTCATAACCTTTCAATGTGACCTTCACTGATTCATAGAATCCCTTATTTTCCATGTAATTCAAACCAGATGCAACATAATCTACATTTATCATTCCTTTAAATTCCTTGAAGTATGTAGCAAGCAAAGATCCACTAAAATGGTTGTTGGAAACATCAAAAATTCTTAATTCAGAAAAAGGATGATTGGTGTTGGAACGATAAATGGCACTGTAGAACTTATTTTCTCTTAAAATGAGTACCTGCAGCTCCGATAAGGCTTCAAGAAAATTAGGAAATTCACCCCTGATCTTGTTTGCTCCCACATCTAAAATTTGCAATTGCTTGCAATGGGTCAAAGACAAAGGCAACCGTCCCTCAAATTGATTGTTTCTTAAATGCAAAGATTGCAAAGAATTTCCTTGAGAAAAATTGCTTGGTATAGTTCCAACAAATTTGTTCATCTGCAGGTCTAAAGTCTTAAGATATGGCAAAGTAACAAGGCATTTTGGGATGTGACCTGACAAGTTGTTGTGAGACAAGTTGAGTATTTCAAGTGAGCTTGCATTGCAAAATGAGGAAGAAATGTGTCCACTTAGTTTGTTATTGGGCACTAAAAAGAAATGAATAGAGAAGGATGGAATAGGGAGATCTCCTTGCAACATATTGAAGCTAAGGTCAAGAAAATAGAAGTTTCTCATTGACAGATGTTCTGCTGATGTCAAATTGTTATGAGAAAGATCTAAAGTTTCCAAGGAACCATTCCCCACATTATTGAAACATTTGGGAATCTCTCTATGAATTTTGTTATTGGAGAGATGTAAATTCATCAAACCTTGAAGGTTTCCTAAGATTTTAGTAAAGTCATTAATGTTACAAGAAGATAACTCCAACTCAAGAAGATTGGGAATGGTGTAGTGAACATTATTGTCAAAGCTAAATGAAAGAAACTAGTTGTTTGAAAGATGAAGGGTTTCTATGTCACACCTCAATACTTAAGGGTATGATCGGCATGGAATATGAGGTGAGCTCATATTCCATAAGCCTCGATTAGTGAGAATTTAGCTAAAATCTTAGTATATGTAAGTTATATCCATTAATAATAAAGTTAGCAAAAACTAAATGTTTTGTGAAAATTTTAGCAAAAACAAGAAGGCCTTCAATGGTCAGCTGCAGGCCCAAGGTCAACTATACTATCTGAGATTAAAAATTTACCGGTGAGTAGCGTTCTAATTGAAATTATAGTAAAGAAAATATGAAGATCATAAATAATAAATTTAACTTCAAATGCCTTAATGAAAAAATGAATTGCCCTTAACTAGAAATAGATGACAATCTTAATTTTTAAATTTTTTTTATAAGATGATTGTGAAATTAGTCAATGCTAGTGAAGTCACACATATATGTTTAAAATAAAAATCCCACTACTCATAAAATATAAAAATATTTAATAATGGTGCAATTTGATAAAAAGGCTTTCAAAGAATAAATAGAAAACTGAAAATGTTAACAAAAATTTAGGAAGGCTCCATCAAAACGAATAACAAGCATGGACACACAGTCTATGAGAATAAATAACCCATCAAGCACGACTGAAAGCCACGTAACAAGCGCAGCAAGAGCCACGAATCAAGCACAGGCATAAAGCCCACGAAAACAAGCATGAGTATGATGCTCACGAATAACTATCCCTCTATTCCACGTGCGTTGGCCTATACACGGGGCTAGCACCTCCCAGAAGCACCCTGCTAGCTAGGTGTACCATGGCGCGCCAAGAGCTAACGGAACTGCCGTTAGCATCTAACGTTCTAAACCCAGTCCCCCTCAGTAAACTTTAACATGTATGAAGCAATAGAAAATTTCAAAATTTTCTTTTCTCTTCTTCTTCTTTTTTCCACTTTCAAATAGCCGTTAGGATTGGACTAGGAACCTATAAATACTTCGGATCCTATTGTAATCTGTCATGCTAAACATCAATAGCAGTTTGCATATTATTCAGTGATATTCTCTTGTCTCTCTACTCTCTTCTCTTCAATCTCTCTGATTCCTCAATTCTCCCTACTTCTCTCTATCTCTCTCTATATCAGAATTATTCTGGTATAACATGATCTCTCATGGAAAAGACAGTGCTTATGCATTTAACTTGATGGAATCTTTGCAACCTTTTTAGAAGATACTGCATAATTCATTTATATATAGTATAAGTCAACTAATGGATCACTGTTATCTCTAGAGTTGGAATCTTAGGTGCATATATCCTAGCATAAATAAAATGAAATCTTCTAATTGGAGTTTTGTTTTGTTACTTTTAAAAATTGATTCAGAGTATTAGTTTGTTATGATTCTATTACTTGCAGGGACATGATGCACATAATTTTTGTCCACTACTTGGAAGTAAAGGTGGGATTTTTTTTTAATTTCCACTGTTGTCATTCTTTCCTGATATTTGGTTTTCCTTTTGAGGAGGGGGGTTACTCTGTGACGGTGCAAGAGACACAGCTCTCATTTTTCAGTCTTTGCTACTTATGGGATGAATATGTTGGTTGCATACATTTGCAATTAGAAAACTTCAGTGGTTATTCATTTCTTTAATTTTAACTTGATACCTTATAGCATAAACCAAATTTGTTTCTAACAATTTATCCTTTAAACTTACTTTTAAACTTGGAGTGGGAATAACTATCATGTTTTTCCATGCTAAAGCTTCAACTGTAATGCTAAGGTGAGTGCAGCTTCTGTCCCAGTGTTTGTCACTTTCTTGCTAAGAATTAAGTTATATGTATTCTATATTTGGTAGACATGGGTGGATGTGTTAACTTCATTAGCCTTCTTAAAATCCTATATGCAATATTTTCTCTTTAATTTATATGTTAAGATATGTCATGCCCCAAAAATAGAGGGTGACCGGCACGGGGTGTGAATCATGCCACACATTCTCGTAAGCCTCAAAACATAAGTAAATTTCATTTCTAAAATATAATCAAATCTATCTTGATACTAATCATTATAACAAAGCTTTAATATTTTTTAGAAATTTTAACAAAACCTCCCCTGTAAGTACAAGCTCTCGAAAATTCTACAATACAAAATTTCTACAAAAATCTTATATCAATTGGGAACTCAACTCCTCCCAGCCGGCAAGCAACATACATGTCTGTGTGTGAGTGTGCATATATATATATATATATATATATTAAATAGAAACCCTAGCTATAGTCGTGGAGCACCTGGCCATATTTTCCAGAATGAATTACACATAAATTATCATTACATCAAAAGGAGAGACTTCCATCAACTCTTCACTCAGCACGTGTAAAAGTTCTCAAGATCAGTATGAGGATTACCTTCAGCTAAGGTATCTGAGACCAAAAATATTTTCCAATGAATAACGTCCCAACAATAATAAATTGAACATGATTAAAAAGGAAAGTTTGAAATAATTATGTAAGTCAAATAGACAATAATTTCCATAAAAATTTAATATCTCATAATCACATTGTTGTCGTAAAAAGAATTTGCATAAAAATGTAATATTTGAATAAAGGAGATTTTAATGAAATATCAGTTGAGATGCTATCCACTTACTTGAGTGTTTCCCAAGGATTCTAAAACTTGCTTCTCTTAACTTTTGACCTCTATTCTAATGAAGCCCTTAATGTCCAGACAAATGAGTCAAAATTCTAAAATCATTCATCAAATAATCTTACAAGCACTTAATGGGTATCAACATTCAATCTAACCGATACTAACAACACTATAACCAATTACATTGCAAGTATACTTGAGTTGGTCAAATCATTTGACAACTCTTAATTTATCCCCGTACTCCCTTATGACCCTAGTCAATCATAATTCACTATAAATTATATCAATCATTCTTAAACATTCTCTAAACTAAAAAAGAAATAAACAAGCATCCTATGTAATCATTTTTCCTTACTTTAGTAGTTTTAAAAATTTTCAATTAATAACTTAAACTAAAACTTACATTTACTCCTTCAACCTATAATATAAAAGACTAACAAACTATAATTCACCAAATTCTTCTCTCATACCTTTTTACAATTACCTTGAAGGCATGCATTTATTATTGACAAAATTATGAAATAAATAACCAAGAAATTTCAACAACTTCTAATCTTCAATTTATTTTTATTTTATTATTTATTATATTTCAACTCAACATAATTGAAAGATTTCCAGCCCCCAACTGAAAGCAACACTTCAATCCTAGCTGAAGGTAAAACACCATGAAGAAGGAACAGGATCACATCAAGCAATTGGGGAAAGGAAGGGATTGTTTCATGGCTGTTGTTGCACTTGAAGAGGGAGAAGAGAGGATTAATGATTTGCCTTAACCTTAGGTCCAGCGATGACAGCTTAAAACCATCATGTATTCAATGCTGAAAAGGAAAAGACAAAAACAAAATGCTCTGTTTTGCAGCTCGGATGATAAGGAAGAAGACCAGCTATCGTGGCCAAGAAAGTAAAGGATTTGAGCTTACATATACATACGTAAGACACTCAACACTTGAGAAACAATAATAGGTGAAGCTAAACACACACACATACATACACATGAAAGCCAACCTGAACAGAAGCAAGAATGGTAGCGAAGAAGGAACAAAGAAGAGCTTCAGGTTTCGACACGCACGAGAAGGAAGGAGAACAAAATCCAACCAGCAAACAACATCATCGATCTACCATACACACACGTGCACATGAACTTTTTAACAGCTAAGGAAGAGGAGAAAAAAAACAGAACTGAGCATACAAACACACACCTTCATCCGCGATAAATAGAGCAGAAATGGGGAAGAGATTGTCAGCTACTCCACACGACAGAGATGAACAATCATTGAGAGAACATAATGAATGAACAGTCGATGATAGGGAAAGAAAGGCAGTAGCTCAGCTTCATTGTGGTGGGAAAACAAGAGCGACGAGAACGACAGCAGATAAGCAACAGTAGCAACACGAATTCACCATTGACAGCAAGCAAAGAATGTGTGTAAGGGTTAGAGAGATGAACCGACTATATGAGGATCTAGAGAGGTATATGATGGCGGTGAGAAGAAAAATCGAGATGCTCTATTTTTTTTTCGCGTGAAAAAACTGATTTAGACCAAAAGAAGCAGTGGGAAAAATTACAAAAAGAGCACCCAAAAAAATCACAATAAGAGGCACACAAAAATGTACAAAAAAGGGCACAAGATTTTCCTACAATTTTAAAACTAATTTTGCTCAGAAAAAATTAAGCTTTAGATCCTTAGGAAAATTTTTATCATGAGTTCCTCTAAACTACCAATTCTACTTATTATAAAATTTATTTAAATAATATATCTATTGGAAGAATTTTTTTTATTTAAAATTATGGGTCATTACAAGATATTTATTTAATGTCATGGTCAAGCCCTTGATTTCTTGATGTTAATCGAGGGTGTTGTTATGGTATAGTTTTTATGAAAGGCTGCTGAGGTCCATTTTATGACAATATTTGTATGTTGGTTAAACTATGATTAGGGACCTACATGTTGAAAGTAGCATAACATTTTGGTTTTGTCTTCATTAGAAGCCAATCATGGGGTTTATTATATTAAGTTCAAATGCTGAATGGAATGAGTCAATCTCAAGGATAGTGAATGAAGTGACCATCAAAACTTAGCTTACTGCCTTCAACAGAGAAGCCAGTCATCTGTCTATATATGTGTGGTTATATTTTTTATTGAGGTGAATGGTGATGGGCGATTTTCTTGGTTTCCTATTACTTTGCCTGTTGTGATTCATGAAATTTTCTGTTGATAAATTTGGATCTAGCTAAATTACTCAAAAACATTCTTTCTGAGAGATAAAATTGATAGTTTTGAATAATTTTTAAAATTGTAAAATTATCAGAATAAATTGTACAGTTGGTAGGATTGTTCCCAAAGAAAAATGAAGAATCTTTTGTTTTTAAAACCTTTTCCAAGAGTAGCCATAGAATATCTTAAAATGAGTATTTAATAGCCAAAACTGATGCTGGAAACCTGGATAAGGCGCATGTCTTGGTTGTTGATATTATAGAACCATGTTGTAATCCAAAATATGCACAGGTCTTGCTGTGAACTGTCTTATGTTTATTAAAGATTTTTTTTTTTTGCGATTGAGGATCATTGCTAGGTAACATTGGTGTTCACCATTTTAATGAGAGTAAACTTGATTATGAATAGCCATGAATTGGTGTTCACCATTTTAATAGATTGGCTATGATAGTTCTTTTTCATGTCTTTATAATACATAATCTATGAACTTTAATTTTTACTTTAAATATTATTCAATCTCCAAAGTAGGATAACGATATAACATTGGGGAATTAAAGAATCTCCAATTCACTGTTATGTTCTAAGCTTTGGCTGTGATTGAGAAAGTGTTCATGTTCAACTTTCTTTGATTCGCATATATACATGAAGAGGAAGTCTGCAATACTTGCAATATAAATGGTGTCATACTGTAATAACCCTGACAAAATTTAAAATAAATAAATAAATATATAGGTTAACTTGCTTAAAGTGTGTTTATATTAGTTCTTGGGAAAAATATAATAAGTTAGAGACTTGGTCTAGTAGTAGCTGAACAATCCTTCATATATTAAGTCCCAAGATCGAATCTAGAAGAGACCAAAAGAAGAGTTAATTTTTTCTTTTTTTGACTATGAAAAATTACCAAACTGCCCTTACTCCTATCAGATATTTTAACTCTTCTTTCTTATTTTCTCGATCATTCTAGAGCAGAAGGGGATCTAAGGATTGGATGGCATTTTACTCTGCCTCCCGTCGGTCACCGCTTTCTTCCTCCTCAACCATAGCTAGCGCCGTGTTCATATGGACCATCGTTGCCGATGTGCTCGTGGCTAGTCCGTTTGCCTCAGTTAGGAGTTCTCCCCTATTTCCGCATCATTCTTCCTTGTACGAGCTTAGCATTTCACTGGGTTGAGGTCGTCGGAAATGGGTGGTGCTGGTCTTGAGCTGAAGTGACACTGATTTTGGTTTTTTTTCCCTTTCTCTTGAACAATGCTACGTCTTCCTCTGTTCCTTGCTCAGCTGGAGATTCCATTTTCTCTCCCTATTCAGTTGGCAATCTCTTGATCTCTCCCTCTTTCGCTGTTACTGGTGATTAAGGTGAGGATTTTTGAGCACTCTTCCTTCGTTGAGCCATATGAGAGGGAGTGTGAGTTGATGGCTAAAATTAGAGTTCTTTGATAGAACCTTGTTGCTGCCATATGTTGTAAGAAGAAGGTTCAAATTTGAGCTGAAAACTTAACTTAAGACTTGGTAGTGATATACATATGGGTCATAATTTTGGAGTTAAATTAATTCTATTCGAAATGGTTGATGCAAAGAATTTATTGAGGTGAAATTGAAAGATAATAGCTTTGATATATTACTTGAATATTGGCTTCATTGAAATGCCTACTGACATGTGTGAAATAATTTTAAAGCATGAATTTTGGTTTCAAATTTTAAGTGATAATGGTTGATATAGGAAAAGTAGAAGGAAGTCTTTGTAAATTAAAGACGATGTGTTAAATTTTGTTTAATAATATCCTTATAGGATGTGTGGAACATGAGGATCCTGATAGAAAGTGAAGAAAGAATATTATGAGAATCTGGAACTTCAACAAATAAGTGAATAGCATTCCTTATAATTATTCATTAAAAATCTTTTATTGAAATATTTCATTTTTATGAATTATGTTAGTTTTAGAAATTTCGAAACAATAATGAAGGATAGTTACATTATGATTTGTGCATTTTCTCAAGAAATATATTTCTAATATTGATGAAGGCACTTTTGTTTATTCAATGTCAAAATTTCTTCGTTACATGATTAGTGCAAGTTTGTACATTCACTATGATGTATCAATTTGGCAAGTTTCATATATTTGAAGCAATTCATGCGAGTTTGATCTTGAGAATGAAAATTTAACTTCAAAAATAATTATTTCTCTCGCATTTTTGAAACGGGATTTCTAAGAGGACTCTATACAGAACAGTGCTGCTAACAGCAGTTCCGTTAGCCCGTAGCACGCTGTGGTTAAACACTAGCTAATTGTTTCGTGAGCTTTGCTCTCACGTTTGATATTCGTGAGTTTTGTACTCGCATTTAATTCCGTGGCCTGAGCCACGTTTGGTTATTTACCCTCGTGGACTGTGTGTCCACGTTTGTTTCGTAGCTTTGGCTGCGTTTGATTACTTGTCATCATGGACTGGTATGTCCGTGTTTGTTTTCATGGTATAAGCTGCGTTTAGTTATTTATCCTTATGGACTGTGTGTTCACGTTTGTAACTTGTTCTGTTGAGTTCTCAAAATTTTAAATGTTGATTAAAGTGTTTTCTAAAATTTACATGATTTTGGCTAACAATTTTACCACTTTAAATTATATGTGAGTAAATTATTTTCTTTAAGCATTATAGCATAAACTGTTTTCAACTTATTCATATTTTACAATTAAGGTTATGACTTACAGGTTTATAAAATTTTGAGAAATTATTTTAATTAGTTGGCACCATTATTAGAGTTTGTTGATTTTAAATTTTAAGAATTTTACCATGGGAATGCTATTCACTGAAAAACTTATTTTAATCTCAATGACACTGATCCCCCTTGACCTCTGAAGGGCAACCTAGCTACAGTGGGTGGAAATTTTTGATTAGTACTATTGCTTTTAATGTAAATATATAATTTGTATGTCTTTTTGATTTAAAAGAAAAAGTAGAAGCTCCACATAGATTATTGATAGACTTTATTTTAGTTTGTATATTGGTTGCTAGCTGGAAGGAGCTATGCTCCTGATTTATACCATTATCTTGGAAATTTTTGTTGTAGAAGTTTTAGGAGATCCTAATTATAGGGGAGGTTTTGCCAAAATTTCTACAAAATGTCAATACTTTCTTATGATAATTAGCTTATCTATATATTATTTTAATTCTCATGTAATTTGATTAATTTTTTTCTTTTCTTTTGTAAAAATGGAATAAATTTTCATTCCGAGGCTTACAGGGATGTGTAAGTGGTTCACACCCGTATCGGTCACTCTCTATTTTTAGGGCGTGACACATATCTTATCATAAATTTGTATCACACATTTCTTGTATTATGAAGCTTTTAATGTTTGATGTGATGGATATGATCGTTGCCTGTACTAGAGAGGAGAATTGATTAGAAATTAAGGTAGTGTGCTCTCCTTCTTGTTGCATATGTAAGTTATTCTTTTAAAATAAATTGATGTTTCAAGTTTATCACACAAAAAATGATAAGCAATCACATCAAAATATTTATAATTTATAAAAATTCACTAACACTAGTGTTATGAAAAGTTCATTTGTTGAATATTTATATTAACTTAGGTTAATATAGAACAAAAAGTAGATACTCCCTCTAGTCCTTATAATCAAGCACATCTAATTACCTTACCGCAATCAATAAAACATGATTAAGTCATTAATTTTGCCTTAAATTATAATAAACTTTTAATTTTATCTCTATTTAAACGAAAATTTTTAAATTTGCATTACATTTTCTCTCATAGTTAATGAATTTAAATAAGAATAATATTGAAAAAAGGCAATTGATATCCCATCAAATGCATTATATTAAGGATAAAAAAAAATCTTTCTAAAGGCATCCTGTAATAGATACCAAAGGGAGTGGATTAATTAAAATTACTTAATTAAGTAGAGACATTAATTAAATTAACTTGATTTCAAGAGAAAAAAGGAATAAAAATAAAATTTTTCTTTAAATCTTCATGCGAATGAGAAATATTGAACGATTAATCATTAAATGTGCACAAATGTTTGTACCACAAAAAGTTGCTAATATGTGAAAAATTATACTCGCATGTTAAAAAGTGCATGGCATACAAATGAGAACAAATCACTTGAAAATCACAAAACAAAGAATAACAGTAACTTAATTACATATTAGAAATAAATATGCAATACATTCCAATTACTAACATGATATTTAAGAGACATGAAACAAGAACCATAAAGGGAACATGAAAAAAAAAAAAGATGTCACAATATCACATGAATCTACAATCTTTTGTGACTAATTCATTCTTTGTGGTTTGGAAGAGTTGTTTTCCTTGTCCTTTTTGCTTGTTTCTTAGGCCTCCCTTCAAAAATTCTAACAAGCCATCAAGGTTTCCCAATCAAAAAAGCAACTCATTCCATGAACATTCCAAACACCATCCCGCATCCATATCCCAAGGCTACTGGTTTCCAACAAAATTCAAATTTGTCATTTGTTGATGAAGCTAGTTGTGGCAATTTCCCTTCAACATGATCACAGGCTTTTGACAATGGAGATCCACACAATCCTATATTTCTCTTATAGGAATCTTTTGAAAATGTATCAAACTGCTTACCTTTTGGTATTACTCCAACAAGTTTATTTTTTGAAAGATCCAAAACTTCAAGAAAGTTGAGATTCACTAGTGCTGGTGGAATCTCACCTGTAAGCCTATTTGATGATAAATCTAGGCATTCTAGATTTGTCAAATTTGCAAGTGATTGAGGAATAGGACCGGTGATTTTATTGTGGGAGAGGTTTAGCCCTTTTAGTGAATTTAGCTCACTAATAACTTGGGGGATTTCTATATCAAACATGTTATTTGAGAAGTCGATAATTGTTAATGTAGTTACAATCCTTACTAGCTCTTGCTCATTACCTTTCAATGTGAGCTTCACTGATTTTCTAAATGAGAATCCATAAGAATAATATCTTCCCATGTAATCCAAACCAATTGCATCATAATCTATATTCATCATTCCTTTAAATTCCTTGATGTATGCAGTTGACAAATGTCTGCTAAAATGGTTGTTGGAAACATAAAAATTCTTAACTTATAAAAAGGATGCTTTGTGTTGGAACTATAAATGGCACCATAGAACTTGTTTTAGTACTTGTATCTCCAATAAACCTTCCAGCCAATTAGGAAATTCATCCTTGATCTTCTTTGCTCCCACATCTAAAATTTCTAATTGCATGCAATGGGTCAAAGATGAAGGCAACCGTCCCTCAAATTGATTGTTGCTCAAAAACAAAGATTGGAAGAAATTGCTCTTAGAAAAATTGTTTGGTATAGTTCCAACAAAATTGTTCATCTACAGGTCTAAAGTCATAAGATCCGGCAAAGTAACAAGGCACTTTAGGATGTGACCTAACAAGTTGTTGTGAGACAAGTTGAGTATTTCAAGTGAGCTTGCATTGCAAAATGAGGAAGACATGTGTCCACTTAGTTTGTTGTTGGACACTAAAAAGAAATTAACATGGAAGGATGGAATTGGGAGATCAACATGTCAAAGCTAAGGTCAAGAACTTGGAAGTTTCTCATTCACAGATTTCTATTGATGTCAAATTATTATGAGAAAGATCCAAAGCCATCAAAGAACCATTCTCCACATTATTGAACCAGTTGGGAATCTCTCCTTGAATTTTGTTATTGGAAAGATTTAAAAACCTCAAATTTTGAAGGTTTCCTAGGATTTTAGGAAAGTCATTGATGTTACAAGAAGATAAATCTAAGTCTCCAAGATTGGGAAAGGTGTAGTGAAAATTATTGTCAAGGCTAAGTAATAGAAACTGATTGTTTGAAAGATCAAGACTTTCTAGATTTTGGAGCTTTGAAAATCGATGAAAACTAATGGGGTCTCTCAAATTATTTGATGATAGGCCTAGACGAAAAAGATTTACAAAATGAAACACTGACTCAAGGAGACCTTGCAACTTATTATGACCAAGATCTAACATCAGTAAATTTGGAAGGTCTAAGAATTTTGTGATATGACAAGATAATAAATCTAAGATTCTAAGATAGGGAATGGTGTAGTTAAGATTATTGTCAGAGCTAAGTAAGAGAAACTTCTTGTTTGAAAGATAAAGTTTTTCTAGATATTGAAACTTTGAAAATTAGTGAAAATCAACAGGTCTACTCAAGTTATTTAATGATAGACTTAAATGGAAAAGATTTATGAGACTAAAAATCAAATTAGGAAAATTCCTTTGCAGTTCGTTATGAGAGAAATCAAAAAAATTCAAGTTAAAAAGTTCGCAACCAAATGGAAATATTAATTTGTTAAAGCTACAATCTAAATAAGTTGAGTGAGATTACATAATGACCATGGCAGTTATCCTTCGATGTTATTTTAGGAAATTGATAAAACTTCTAATTCTCTAAGATTTCCAAACACATTTGGCATCTCAAAATTAAAATGATTAGATGAAAGATGTAAGTTAGAGAGATGTTTAAGGTTTGAAAGAAATGAGAGCTCACCATTAAAATTATTTGATGCAAGGTCCAAATGAGTTAACTGAGTGAGGTTATCGAAACTTAGAGGAATGGTCTTATCAAATTGGCAATGCTGAAGGCTCAAAATTTTGAGAGACTTCAAATGACCTATGGAATTTGAAAGTTGACCCTTGAGATTTCCATTACCTGACATCTAACTTTTGAAGATTTTGTAAATAGAAAATGTTATTTACAAAATTTCCTTGCAGCTGAGTATCTTGAAGACCAAGATGAACCAAAGAGGATGACAAATTGATCACCAAAGACAGAATTTGGTGCAATGGAAGACATATTTACATATTTTAGAAGAAGTTCCCTTAAATTAGTTGTGTTCAGAATGAGATTTTCCCATGTGGATGGTTCAAGTCTCATATCAAGTGAGTAAACTCCATTCCAAGACAAATCAAGTGAGACCAATTTACACAAGTGAGAGATTTTAAGAGGAATTTCACCAGCAAAATATGAATAGCTTAAGTTCATATGCACGAGAGTTGAAAGATCACCAAATTGAGGTGACATCAAAGACCCATCAAAATCATTGTAACCCAAGTTGAGTGTTTGGAGATGAGAAAGTTGGAAGAGAGTGCTATTAGGATGGAGTTTACCATGAAGCCAACTGTAGCTAAGGTCAAGGCCAATCATATGATCTGACATGCTGTCACATGTGATCCCATCCCACAAGCGGCATTTTGGATCATTTTCCCATGATGTCGTCTTTGGGTAAGACAACTGATTAGTTTTCTCAGCACAATTTAAAGAAGCAAGAGGATCAAGAGTAAAAGAGTTGTTAAAATGGAGAAGGGCAGAGAAATCATGAGTTGCAAAGTAGTGGGTCGAAGGAAGACCAAAGTAAAGAAGGAAAAAAAAAAGAAAAAACAGAGGATGATTGGAAAACCCCATTAATGAAGTCTGAAGGCTATGCAAAGTGAAGAATGGATATGATATTGAACAAGTATTGATGAAGCTTCATTTATAGGCAGTAGCACAACTGTGACACATAAACAAGTCTATTCTGATCACCAACGGCAAGGATAAAGTTTTTAAATAAACGAACCTTAAGGACCACGAAATTTGATTGGATGGATATGATAGTGAGCATATGAAGCGTCCTTTATGGGTAGAAGCAAAGATTTAACAAATAAAAGAATTATTGTCGCCTTAACAAATTACTTGTCTTCCGAATAAAACCTCCAGATAATAACAGGTAAGTTGCACAAATTAATTTTGGTTTATTTAATTCTTAATTACTTTTTGATTCAAAATTTAATGATAAGTGAAGGTCTTATAATTTCCCTTAGTAATACATATTGGATTAACTGGCCATAAAAATGAAAAAGAGATTCACTGTCATCACTGTAGCACTTGCTACTCTCTTCTTATTTATTATATTTTTTAACGAAATTTGATTGGATCCAAATCATTTTTCACATTTTTTTTATTTTGTTTGGCATAGTAATTTAAATAATTAGTCAACAATTCTGATCAATCATTCAATGCAGCGGGAAGAAAGGTGTGTGCAGTCATTGCATCATTGCATGAAGATTCCTATAATTCACCGTAAAACATATTAATTATCGACAATTTAATAATTGAATATTCCACTTAGCTTGAATATGCAATACCCCTGAAGGCAAATAGTTGTGAGAAAGAAGAAAAATATATTTTAAAACCTAAATTTTAAAAAAGAATTATGTTATTAATTGTTTTAAAACATTATACTGTAACTATTTTCAAAGATCAAAATTATAAGGCTAAAATATAATAATAGCAAAAAAATTTGATAAAAAATTTATAAAGCTATTATTATATTTCATTAGATGCCACTTAATTAAACTGCTACATGTCTTTTTTTTAAAAAAAAAAGAATATGACAATTTCTATTAGTATTAGTAAAATAATTAAAAAATAACAATAGGAGCCTCTGATAAAAAAATTAAAAGGTTAAGAAAGTTAATTTTAAATTTTTAAAGGTGAAAAGTTATGTGCAACAGTTTCAAAGTTCATGAAAATTTTGTATATTTTAGCCAAATTATAATTAATTTATGAGACTTAATATTATATTAAAAAATTATTACTTTTTTAAATAATTCGATTACAAAGTTACTTAAAATTGTAACCTTTTCTAAAACTCTAATTATAAATCATTATAATTTTTAATTAGAGTAATCATGATCTTTAATGCCATTTTAATGAATCCTTTAAAATATTATATTTTAATTTTTTTTTTCCTTAGACAAAATTTGAGAAACTATGACACGAGTGATTGATATTAATGATCCTGGCACACAATTGAAGATATTTGATAAAAAAAAAAAGGGGGGGGGGGGGCCTCTCTTTATATGTTGTGCACGACGTGAGGACAAGCAATTGATGTGTGTGTATACTGATTAGCTAGTCTTGGTCTCAAGTGACTACAAAACCTTAACGATTTATTTTCCACACTTATCTTGGACCTGAAAAAAAAAAACGAAGAAGACTTAACAATATCATTTTTAAAATTTTGATTCAGCTAGTCATAGTCATTCATCTGTTTATTTATATATTCATTCAATTTACTGATCATAGTCTTGGTCATTCTATCTATATAATTTTTTAATTTTGATCCATTCTCATAGTCTTGGGATTGGAAAAATCTACAAGGATCTTTTGTTAGATGTTCATATATAACCTTCAAATCTTTTGGAAATTTTAATTTCAAAAGGCACAATTATTTTTAATACCTTTGCATCTAATCTTTTAAAAATTTATATTTTTCAAGAAGTCACCCCTCAAATGCAAGATAAATTTTTTTTATGCACATTTTTCAGAAAAATAATCATTAAATATATGATAATGAAGTAATAAATATTACTACACAGACACACATATTTATATGAAAATTTCTTATATATCGAAGTAGCAAATTTATTTATAAATGTTCTTATACACTTTATACTTTGTCAACAATTTAGATGAATCAATAAGCATGACGTGAAAAAAGGTTTGCAAAGTCATCGCACGGAAATTAGCTTGTGTATCGATCGTCTGATCTAGTCTTTCTCCCAAGTCTCAAATGACTACAAAATGTGATTATTATTTTTCCAAGCTCGTCTGGGACCAACAAAAATGGAGGAAGACTTGGTTGCCAACCACCCACGAAAAATAAAACTGAAGTATTAAGAAAACATGATGTGCTTATTAACAGTTTTTAAATTATTAAAAAAATTTCTTGGAGATAGACAATATCTACGATAGCTTTTTATTTTGTTTAGTTTGTAGTAAATATTTTTAGTTTATTCCAAGCTTTGTAATTTCCATTACACTGAAAAAAACCGTAGAAAGGATTATATGGAATTATAATTTATAATAAATAAAAGCTTTTAATTTCGAATTCTTTTTCCACAAACGTTCAAAATGGGCTGATGGAAATGAAAATGAATCGAAGGAGAACTCACAATCAAATAAAAATCTTAACAAAGGAAATGTTGAATCAACTTCTTGACTCATTTTAGTTGACTTTGAAGAGGCAATTTCTTCTCTTCAATGTATGAGGCCACACTAAGGAGTATTTGGTTAAACTGGTTAAGAGAGTTAAATCAGCTATTTTATGGGGTCTCTAGTTTAAATCTTAAAATATGTAGTTATGTTAAATACATACACTAAATGCATTCTCGAAATACCTGTAAGGCTACCATTGGTTATAAAAGTCTCACACAACATAGGATTTGGATTAGTTTAGATGAAAGAGGTGATAATACCCTTAGATTTCTCAGGATACTGGGTGTTGCAATAAAAAAAATATGTTAGGCCATATCATGTAATGTGACCATGAAGGCTTGAAGACATTTGTAATATGTACCTCTTTAATTTTATTTATAAGTCATTTGTAATATGTTTTATTGAAAATTAAAAAAACTCTTAAGACTCATTAATTCTATATAAAAATTTAATAAGCTTCTAACTTTATCTCTATTAAATATACATAATTTAATAATATATTTTCTGGCATCAACATCATTTTTCTTCCTTTCTCCAAACTTATTTGGTATAGATTTTGGATAGTGGGTTTAAAAAATTGGAAAAAAATAAAATTAACCCATATCAAGAATTTTTTTTTTCTTGAATAAAATTACGAGAAATTACTATAAAAGCGTTATTGATGTGTACCTTTTGTGATATTTTTTGTATTATTCAGCTTAAAACATAAGATTTTTTTGGGAAACTGTAGTATCAGAGTGAATGTCTTATTTTATCTAAATATTGTGTTATATTCTACAATTTTATGTTCAACTTGGCCAGACTACAAATAGTGAATGAGTTTTTTTTTTTCTTCCCTACAACTACCACCATGGACCAACAATAAAAGTAAGGTGGACTAAGAAGAAGATAAGGAAGACTTGGGCTTTGTGAAAAAAGTGCATTTTAGCTAGCATTTTTTTAATATTAAAAGTTTAAATTTAATTTCAATTGTTTGAAATTTATTATTTTATAATTTTTATTTAATTAATTTTTTATTCTATGATGATTAGAAGATATTAGCATTTTTATTACTAATTTGAATTTCAAATTTTTGAAATAAAATAGTAAACTAAATAAATAATAATGACTTAAAACATCAAATTTAGATTGATGAATTCATTTTTGCCCTTAAACTGTATAACTCCTAAAGGACATATGCAAATTCCAAATCCTACTAAGATTTAAGATTTTCATTATTAAGAAAAGTCATTTCAATTAGTTACTCATTAATTTGAAAAATACTGATTAAGATTTTTAATTAATATTTTTATTAGTATTTTTATTTTCAATTAATATTTCAATTACTCAGCCTCAATTTTCTATAGTCATTTTCTCATATGACTGCAAAAGGGAGAAAGCATTATTTTCTACATTGGACCAAGAAAAAAGAAAGGCCAACTAATTAATAAGACTAAAAATATTGTAGTTCCAAACAATCATGGATTAATATTATCCATATATGAGAAGACTTGTCATTTACTTCAGATAACTACAGAAATCAATTTGTTGTTTTCTTACAAATCACTTGGACCAAACACAAAGTAAGGCAGACTAAGAAGGCCAATAAGATTAAGGTTTGGTGAAGACATTGTTTGAATTTAATGTTAATTGTTTAAATTTTATTATTTTTAACTTTTATCGTTTCTAATTCAAATTATTAGTTTTTGATTATTTGATAGTTGTTAGATTATTATCAATATCATCATCATCATCATCATCATCATCATCATCATCATCATCATCATTATTTTATGTTCTCTTTTTTAAATTAAAATAATAAATTTAATAAGAATAATAAGGTGTTGACTATTGAAATCAAGTGAAGGTAAAAAAAGACCATTCAAATTATATGATAGATTTTTAATTTTTCTATGTATTGTTTCATGAGGGACACGGATAAAAACAAATATTGTCAACCATGTATCAATATTCAGTGTATAATATAAAATTTATAGTAAATTGTATTACTATTGATAAGTCATATGATTCAATTTTTGGATTGTGCATAAAGTAAAAGAAAAGATTTCATTTCAACCTTTTCACTCTTTCATTTTCATTTTTAATTAGAAAATTAAAAAAGTAACAGAATAAAGTAAATAAAAAAGTTATATGAATACAATCCCATTAAGGCCTATCATTATTAATGCATCAAGAGATTTCCATTATCTTATTCATCAATTAGACTAGTTTCTATTACTCACAAAAACATTGGCAAGGAGCAACAAATAAAAACAATGAAGCATCTCTTGAGAAGGGATGATAGCAAGTGCCAATAGATTGAAGTGCCCTATGACTTTTTTGTCCCTCTTTTCTACCTCACATTTACAATGTTTCTTTGACCCTAGTTTCCTTTATCGTACTTCAATGATCTCAAATAAAACTTTCAAAAAAAAAAAATTGGATCAATTTAGGCACAAAATGTCACATAAATCGTTGATGGGCCAAAATGTTTTCATCAGGCCCAAGGTTTTCATGAAACGTTTGAGGAGCCCAGTTGAATTTTTGCCATAAAGTTGTTTAGGCCAATTTTTTTGCATTGTTATGCTTTAATCCGTGTTAGAGTTCTTTATCTAAATTCGTAATTCCTGTTTGCATCATTATTTTGAACAGATCATGTAATGATCACAAATTAAAAGTTTCGAAAAGAAAGCGATTTTCACAAAAAACCTAAAAAAAATTAATAAAAAGTTATATTTTAAAATGGTTATAATTAACCATGGTCCATTTTAAATCCCTTATTTAAATACTAAGTCACAAAATTTTTTCCTCATAATGTGGTTTAACATTCTTATTCTACTTTGTCAAGTTGAATTCCTTCAGTGTAAGAATGAAGCAGAGCGAATAAGGATAAATTTATTTTATTTTGTTTCGTTTGTTAAATTCTATTATGCATATAAAGAAAACCAATTCTAAGGGTTGCTTGGGGCAATTTACCAAACATCCAAAAAGTATACTTTTTTTAAAGTTGTTTTTTGGAAAAGTTCACTTGTTGATAATTATTTATATCAATTGAAGTCAATATAAAAAAATAACATTGAGTACAAGTTTCCACAAATTAAAAGACAACAAAAGAGGCAATGAATTTTATCTTTAAGGAGTCTAATGCATTTGAATTGCTTCAGTTGCATAAATAGAGAGATGAATTAAATTTACTTAATATATATCAAGAGAAAGGAAAATGAACCAAAAAAAAATTGAAAACGAACAACAACAACAAAAAGAAGCTTTTTTTTAAATCTTTATGTAAATGAGAAAGGTTGAACGATTAATTACTAATTGCCAAATAACAAATGTTGCTGACTGTGCCAAAAGGGGGAAAAAAGATGCTGCAAATGAGTAAACATTTTTGTTCACATATTAAAAAAGTACATAGCATATAAATGTAAGAACAAATCACTTGAAAAGAGTATGTAATTTAAAAAATAATTGACTAACTCATTGGAGGTTCAGTTAAAAGTATATTATAATATTGAATAGAATGAATATCAAATTTACAATTTTTCTCAAAGAAAAATAAATGCATTTGCGGTTTGCCCTCTCAACATAATGTGGCTACACCGCTGTTGATTGTTGTTAGAGATGCATGTTTGATCTATATATCCCATGACAAGCCCAATGCTCTCATCATAGGATTAATTTCTTTACTTATTAATTTTAAAAAAAAATTACAACTATTTAGGTTTAATAACTATGAAGTTTTTAAATTTTTTAAATATCAAATATATGACTATTCATTCAAAAATTTTAGGCCAAGATATACAATATCAAACTCGTTCACACACGTGCGCGCGCACCAACTAAATTAATTGACTGGCCAAAAAAAAAACTAAATGAATTAATAAGTAAAGAAATTAATCCTGTGATGAAAGCATTGGGCTTGTCATGGGATATATAGATCAAACATGCATCTATAATAACAATCAACAATGGCAGAGCCACATTGTGTTGAGAGGGCAAACTGCAAATGCATCTATCTCTTTTTGGGAAAAATTGTAAATTTGATATTCATTCTATTCAATATTATAATGCACTTTTAACCAAACCTCCAACAAGTTAGTCAATTATTTTTAAAATTACATATTCTTTCTAATCTTCATCTTCATTTTCTTATTTTTTTTGGCTGGAGAAGTCAATGTTTTGATCATTTTCATCGCCAGAACCCTTTTCTAGTGTCGACTACAAATTAATATAAAGAGAATATCTCCATTACCCTTATATTCTAAATTGTTTCTACAAGTTCAAAGGCAAAAATATGCTTTTTTTGTGAAAAGACATATTTACCCTTAACTACACGGACTTTGTCTAATAAATAAACATTATATTATTCACTTATGAACCTTGTTATATTCTTTATGAATATTGATTTGTACCTACACGTGAAAAATTTATACATTATTGTTCAACTTTATCACATAAATTATGTATAATAAACAAATATTATATTGTTCACATACAAACCTTATCGTCTTCTCTACGAACATTGTGCTGTACACACACTCAAGAAACTTAATATGTTTAGAGAAAATGTGTCTTTTCATGTAAAAACGTGTTTGAATTTAGGTTTTTTGGGCCAGCAAAAACAATTCAAAATATATTAAACTTTCGATGTAATTTTTTTCTATTATGAAAGTCTTAAGTGCAATTCTCCCATTAATATATAATGTTATGATGAGGTCACCAGTTGTTGCTTTACTATGTATTTTATCTCTGGTTAGTGTCGACTCAAAAGCAAGCAATCCTGACGCAAAGGAGTTACTTTCCACTGGGCTCAAAGTGGCCGGCCCATAGCCATTTTTGGCAATTTGAGTTCAACCAAAGCACTCTTTTATAGCAATAATTCTTCATTTTACACTCCTGAGGGCCACAACACGAAATCACTTTCTTTCTTTTTTTTTTTCTGGGCTAATTATTTTGGTTTGTTTATGCCGTCTTTTTACTTTTATAAAAGCAAATAATGAATAATAGTGATGTGCTCAATTTTCTCAATTCGCTTTTGACAATCATATAATCTGTCCTGCTTTTTTCGGCCAAAAAAAAAAATCGTTGTGTCGGCGAGCCTAATTAGATTGGAAGAATAAAAGAAAATTCCGGTAAAAAAATATAAAAGGAAAGATAACGAAAGGCATCAATGGGTCACGTAATGAACCGCTAATTTTGGTAGGGCATATATGGAAATAGTCAAAAATGAAACACAAAGATTATTATTTTATATAAACAAAAAAGGCAATATAATTATGATAGAATAACAAATTCAATAAGGACCTCATGAAAATGTTAATGTCGAGTTAGGATTTCTCCATAATCAAGGTTCTCAAATTCAGTACTTATTCTCTTATATTTTAGTAATAAATCTTTATTTTAACATTGATTTTCTTATGAGGTTCCTACATGTCATTCCCCTTATAACAAATTACTTTTAAAAAGAAAACTAATTTTCTTAAAAATTCAGCAAAAGTACATATTTAATCTTTTAATTTTACATAATATTTTGTTTATAAAATATTTTTCTAGTCCTTTAATTCTAATACTATTTATCTCATTAATGGAAAGTGAAAACATTCTAATTTTATAAATGTTGATAAAGTATTTTCAAAATGCTGACACATCAAATCCTAATAGCAGCAAAAGCATGTAGAAATGCTCTTGTTGCCCTATCTAGGAAAGCGCTTTACATACATAGCAGTAGCACTTTCAAAAGTTTTTATCGGTCAAAAGGGCCTCCCATAAACCTTTTTTTCTTTTTTTGTATCTAGCGAGGGAGCACATTTTTATGCATTCATATGAGAATTTTTTTTTTATAAGTTACATGAGAAAATTTTGGCAAAGAATTATAGAAACTTATATTTAATTTGTTTTAGGTTTGTCATGGAATATTTTAATTAACAATATTTCTGAAAGCTTAATAAATGATAAATCATAATAGCGTCATATAATTCATATAACTGACTCTACCTAGTGGGATAAGACATATTGTTGTTGTTGTTGTCATCGTCATTGTCATAGAAATTGGTGTTTGATCAGGCTTCTGGATTTTTTTCCATTATTTTTGACAAAAATCAATTTATATAAATTTATTAATTAAATATTCAAACATATATCACTTTGGTCTTATTTATGAGTAAAATACTGACAGTCGCATATGAAGAAGGAACATGAGTGTTTGTTAGTATTGAGAGAAGGCCATTCAATAATACTGTCAAACTAAGCCAAGTTTGGCAAAACTCCAACTTAACCATTGATTCCTCCAATCACTCCACTTTCTCTCTGTTACAATGGCTTCTTTCTCAGCTTTTGCTTTCACTACCATCTCATATGGTTAAGTCAAAGCTGTGTAAGCGAGCAGGCCCTTAAGATTGTCGTCTTAGATCTCAAAAAATGTTTACATATGCCCTATATTATCAGTTGTTACTTTTTTTCCATTAAGTATTAATATTAATTACACTTTTTCATTAAGAATTTATTACTTGCTTATATCTTGTATAACAAGCTAAGTCATTATTTTTTATTAAGCATTAATGTTAATTATCTCTTTCAATTAATACTACTGCTAAGAGAAGTTTTGCAAAATTGAAATTAAAAGAAGAAAAGAATGATCTGAGGCTTTTTTCTTCTTTTTTGTTAAAGGAAAGCAGGTTGGAGACAGAGAGGTGTGTTGTTGCTGCATTGTTGATGACTATTTATTTTTAGTGTTTTTTGGGTACTATTTTGGTTTTCTTTCTGCTGTTTTTATTGCTGTTCGTCTTGACTCATTTGATTATTTTGTTATTTTTTGGTTATTCAGGTTTGTGTGTTTAGTGCTTATTGTATAGGATTTTGAATGGTTTTTTTTTTTTTTCTCTTTGATAGTTTTGGCTATGAGCATATGTAATACATTTTTTTGTAAACATGGTGGAGTTTCTCTCCACTTCCCTTTTCAACCTTTTCTCTATCTCTTATTAATTTCCAACTATCATATCAAAATTATAATGGTTCCCATTTCTGTCTCTTCTTTTCGATGTAATATGTTTTGTTTTATTTTCACTATATTTTTTAATGAAAAAATAATAGAATTTTTTTAAATATGCAAATTATACAAATAATAATGAGATCTCACCAAATATGCTTATTTCTCTCGAGTTTCTTGGAACCTTTCGAACATTAATGTTTTTTGTGAAATGACTATAATGCTTTCAATTTAAAATAAAAAGAGAAACGTAAAGAGCCGACTTTGTTATTTGCTATCTTGTTTTACTTATTGTCAGGAAAAAAAATAGTCATTGTTTAAACCAAATAGTCACAATTATTCATAACACTTAGACTTCAGTGATGAAAAATTTTGCACTGCAGAAGTTGTAATTAGTTATCCTGTTTTAGTCATTTTCAAAAGAAAATTAGTCATTATCTAAACCAAAATAGTTAATGGAATTTACAACACTTGAACTTCAATTATTAAAAAATTTGCAAAGTAAAAATTGTCATTTGCTATCTCATTTTTGTTATTGTTAGAAAAAAATGGTCATTATTTAAGTCAAAATAGTTACTGCACGTTTCTTTTTTATTTTAAATTAGGGACATTATAATCATTTTACAAATGATATTAATGTCAGAAAGGTCTCAAGGAACTTGAAAAAAGTTATCTAATTTCATGGGGCATTATTGTCATTTGTATATTTCATGGGAATTTTTCTCAGTTTTCCTTTTTTGTTGTTCATGTTAAATTTTAGCCATTTGAATTTTAATATTTTTATTTTTTATATTTTAATATTTCAATAATAATTTTATAGAAGATCAAATCTAAACCATTCAAATTTTGATGTAATGGTTAAAAAGGAAAAAGAAGGGAAGGAGATGAAAAAGGAAGAAAAGAGAATCCTCACCCAGTAAACATGGCCAAGGTGAGGTGGAATATTTGGTGACTTGCGGGTTGCCGAGTGTCCATTTTTAATCAATAAAAATAACTCAACAGTCAAATTTAACTGAAATTAATGGGAGGGTAAAAAATTATCCTTGAACATTCAAGGGCAAGAAAGTACCAAAGTAAAGTTTAGAACACTGGATGTCATTAAGGGTATAATTTAGGAGAAAAAAGATGTTTTAACCTTTGATCTTTTATGTACATAAGAATCCCATTTCTTTTGTCTCCTTTATTAAATAATGATTTTTTTAGTCAAAATACCCCGAATTAATTTTTTTTCATGGTAAAAAATCATTACTAGTTATCATCTGAAAAAATAATTGATTTTTATGTACACATATGAGATTTTTTCTTTTATTTTGATAAGTTACATATGAGAAAACTTCGGCAAAGAATCCTATGAACCCATATTTAATTTGTTTCAGGGTTGTCGCAGGGAGCACTCAAAAAGATATGAGAGTGCCACCATACATAGCACTTTCAAAAAAATTTATTGACAAATCCTCCTCTCCAATTTTCTCATCTAAATAAGAGGATGGAAGATTTCATTAAAATTCTTGCTATGAAAATTCTCTTTGATAATTAATCTTTTCTTTATGCAACGAGCCACAATCATATGCCTGGGACGAGTGGGCTCAATATAGTTACAACTGCTCTCCAAAATATTGAAATAAATAAATGGCAGTGTGAAAAATCAACTAAAGCAAAATGAAGCTTGAACAATATTGAATGGGCAAAAATACATATCCACCATTCAAAAATTAAAAATAGGGACATGTAAAAGATTAGCAGAAATGCTAATTCAAAAAAAAAAAAAAACGAACCGCAAAATTCAAAACGTTGTGGAGAAGCAACATATCTCAATTTTCTTTTCTATTTCGGAGACAAATGAAATAAAGGAATTTTTTTTTCTTGCACGGAACCCTTGACTGTCGAACTTAAATGGCCAACAAAATTTAAAATTTAACATTCCATGGAAACAAATAACTATCAATATCATGTTTTTGAAAGCATTCCTTTTATATGATTAAAATATAAGTCTTTTTAATATTTATTATATTTATGTTATCAACACTTGGAATAATTATTTTTTTATTATTCATAGACACACTCAGACATGCAAACACATGTTTATTAAATTAATTTTTTTATTTTTGTTCATTCAATTCTATTATGCATATAAAACGAACCAATTCTAAGGGTGGCGTGGTGAAAATTACCAAACATCCAAAATGTATACTTTAATTTTACTGAAGATAATTTTATGAAAAGTTCATTTGATGAGTATTTATATCAATAGAAGTCGATATAGAAGAATAACATTGAGTACAAGATTCCACAAAGTAAAAGACAAACGAAAGAGACAATGAATTTTAGCTTTAGCCAGTGCCTAATATATTTGAATTGCTTCAGTTGCATATAGTAGAGAGATTAATTAAAGTTACTTAATTTCAAGAGAGAAGAAAAAGAACATAAATAAGAAAGTTTCTTTAAATATTTATGTAAAGGGGAAAGGTTGAACGCTTGATAACTGATTGCCAAATAATAGAAGTTGCTGACCAAAAGGAAAAAAAAAATGAGTTGCTAATATGTGGAAACTTTTATTCACATGTTAAAAAAGTACATGGCACGCAAATAAGAAAAAAATACTTGAAAATCACAAAACAGAGAATAACAATAACTTTAAATAAGAAAGTTTCTTTAAATATTTATGTAAATGGGAAAGGTTGAACGCTTGATAACTGATTGCCAAATAATAGAAGTTGCTGACAAAAAGGAGCAAAAAAACGAGTTGCTAATGTGGAAACTTTTATTCACATGTTAAAAAAGTACATGGCACGCAAATAAGAAAAAAATCACTTGAAAATCACAAAACAGAGAACAACAATAACTTTCATATTCATACTAGAAAGAAATATACAATACATTCTAGTTATTGATGACATGACACTTAAAGAGACATGAAATAAGAACCATAAAGGGAACATGAAAGAAAAGAAGATGTCACAATATCACAAAAAGCCACAATCTTTTGGGCCTAACTCATTCTCCTGTGATTTGGAAGAGTTGTTTTCCTTGTCCTTTTTGCTTGTTTCTTAGGCCTCCCTTCAAAAGTTCTGACAAGCCATAGAGGTTTTCTAGTTGAAACAACAACTCGTCCCATGAACATTCCAAACACCATCCCACATCCATATCCGAAGGCCACCGGTTTCCAACCAAATCCAAATTTGTCATTTGTTGATGAAAATGGTTGTGGCAATTTCCCTTCATCTGGATTACATGCTTTTGACAATGGAGAGCCACACACCTATATTTCCCTCATAGGAATCATTTGAAAATGTACCAAACTGCTTACCTTTTGGTATTGCTCCAACAAATTTATTTTTTGAAAGATTCAAAACTTCAAGAAAATTGAGATTTGCTAGTTCAGGAGGAATCTCACCAATAAGCATGTTTGATGATAAATCTAAGCATTCTAAATTTGTCAAATTTGCAAGTGATTGAGGAATAGGACCAATGATTTTATTGTGGGAGAGGTTTAACCCTTTAAGGGAATGAAGCTCTCCAATAACCTGTGGAATCTCTCCGTCAAACATGTTATTTGAGAAGTCAATGGTTGTGAATGTAGTTATGATCCTCACCAGATCTACATCACGACCTTTCAATGTGACCTTCACTGATTCATAGAATCCCCCATTTTGCATGTAATTCAAACCAGATGCAACATAATTTACATTCATCATTCCTTTAAATTCCTTGACGTATGTAGCTGGCAAGGATCCACTAAAATGGTTGTTGGAAACATAAAAAATTCTTAATTTAGAAAAAGGATGCTTGGTGTTAGAACTATGAATGGCACCATAGAACTTATTTTCTCTTAAAATGAGTACTTGTAGCTCCAATAAGCCTTCAAGAAAATTAGGAAATTCACCCTTGATCTTGTTTGCTCCCACATCTAAAATTTGCAATTGGTTGCAACGGGTCAAAGACAAAGGCAACCGTCCCTCAAATTGATTGTTGCTCAAATGTAAAGATTTCAAGAAATTGCCCTTGAAAAAATTGTTTGGTATAGTTCCAGCAAACTTATTCATCCGCAAGTCTAAAGTCTTAAGATTTGGCAAAGTAACAAGGCATTTTGGGATATGGCCTGACAAGTTGTTGTGAGACAAGTTGAGTATTTCAAGTGAGCTTGCATTGCAAAATAAGGAAGAAATGTGTCCACTTAGTTTGTTGTTGGACACTAAAAAGATTTGAAAAACAAAGGATAGAATTGGGAGATCTCCTTGCAATATGTTGAAGCTAAGGTCAAGAAAATAGAAATTTCTTATTGACAAATGTTCTGCTGATGTCAAATTGTTATGAGAAAGATCCAAAACCATCAAAGAACTATTCCCCACATTATTGAACCATTTGGGAATCTCTGCATGAATTTTGTTATTGGAGAGGTTTAAGATCATCAAACCTTGAAGATTTCCTAAGATTTCAGGATAGTCATTGATGTTGCAAGAAGATAACTCCAAGTCTCTAAGATTGGGAATGTTGTTGTGAACATTATTATCAAAGCTAAGTGAAAGAAACTGATTGTTTGAAAGATGAAGGGTTTCTAAATTTTGGAGCTTTGAAAATTGATGGAAACCAATAGGACCTCTCAAATCATTTGATGATAGGTTAAGATAAGAAAGATTTACAAAATGAAAAATGGACTCAGGAAGACCTTGCAACTTATTATCACCAAGATGTAACCGCTGCAACTTTGGAAGGTCTAAGAATTTTGGAAAGCTAGTGATATGACAAGATGATAAATATAAATTTCTAAGATTGGGAATGGTGTAGTTAAGATTATTGTCAGAGCTAAGTGAGAGAAACTTCTTGTTTGAAAGATGAAGTGCTTTTAGATTTTGAAACTTTGAAAATTGGTGAAAATCAACAGAACCACTCAAGTTATTTAATGATAGACTCAAATAGGAAAGATTTGTGAGACTAAAAATCAAATCAGGAAAATTACCTTGTAGCTTGTTAAAGCTACAATCGAAAGAAGTAAGTTGAGTAAGATTACACAATGACCGTGGGAGCTGTCCTTCAATGTTATTTTGGGAAATTGATAAATCTTCTAATTTTCTAAGATTTCCAAACACATGTGGCATCTCACCGCTAAAATAATTTCCTGAAAGAACTAAGGTAGTGAGATGTTCAAGGTTTGAAAGTGATGATGGAATTTTGCCACTAAAATTATTGTCATGGAGGAACAACGAAGTGAGACTTTGAAGATTTGAAAGAAATGAAAGCTCACCACTAAAATTGTTTGATCCAAGGTCCAAATTAGTTAATTGAGTGAGGTTATCAAAACATGGAGGAATGGGCCCATCAAATTGGCAATATGAAAGGCTCAAAAGTTTGAGAGACTTCAAATGGCCTATGGAATTTGGAAGTTGACCCTTGAGATTTCCATTGCCTGACAAATCTAACTTTTGAAGATTTTGTAAATAGAAAATGTTATTTACAGAATTTCCTTGCAGCCGAGTTCCTTAAAGACTAAGATGGACCAAAGAGGATGACAAATTCATCAACAAAGACAAAGAACGTGATGAAATGGAAGACATATCTACATAATCTAATACAAGTTCCTTTAAATCAGTTGTGTTCAGAATGAGCTTTTCCCATGTGGATGGCTCAAGTCTACAATCATGGAATACACCACAAGACAAATCAAGGGAGACCAATTTAGACAAGTGAGAGATTTTGAGAGGAATTTCACCATCAAAACCTGATTCACTTAAGTTTAGATGCGTGAGAGTTGGAAGATCACCAAATTGAGGTGATACCAAAGACCCATTAAAACCATTGTGAGCCAAGTTGAGTGTTTGAAGATGAGAAAGTTGGAAGAGGGTGCTATTGGGATGGAGTTTACCTTGAAGCCAACTGCAGCTAAGGTCAAGGCCAATCACATGACCTGACATGGAGTCACATGTGATCCCATCCCATAAGCAGCAATTTGGATCATTTCCCCAAGATGCTGTCTTTGGGTAAGAATTTTGAAAATCATCACATAGCCATGAAGCATCATGAACAAGAGAAAACGAGGACTTGAAATGGAGAAGGGCAGAATAGTCACGAGAATTACAAGACAGTGGTGCGGAAGAAGAAAAAGAAAGGAATGAAGGAAAAATAATGAAGAAGTAGAAGAGGATTGGAAATTCCATAGCGAAAGTTGTTGTGGGCAATTATTGAAGGATGGATGTGATATTAACAAATGAAGCTTGCATTATTTATAGGCGGAGGCAAATTGTCTTATTTTATTTATTATTTTCATTATTGCATTAATCATGAAGAATGAAGAAACCCAAAATATATTGGATTTAGTCTTTTTAAAAAATACCAGAATTGTTGTCGTCATAACAAACGGGTTCTCTTCAAAATAGGGACCACGGATAAATAACATGTCAATTATCCAAGTTACTCATAATTAATGCATTATTTTTTTTTTAAAGGTATGCCCACTTGGTAGTCATGAGACTAATCTTTTAAGGAACTTGAATTGTCCTTTCCCAAGCAATATTCTCCATACACATCTTCAAGAATCAAACTTTAGAATGATACTTAAAGGGCTTAGACTACCACTGTTTATTTAATTTTTGATTGTACACAGAATAATGTAAGTCAAACATGTGGTGGAAATAATTTTTTTTTTCCGCATGATATATATAATAGCGATGAAACAAATAGAAGGGGGGGAATATAAGGATGAAATTTTATACACAATACTTTGGAAGTTTGAATGATTAGTCAACAATTCTGATCAATCATTTAGCATGGCGTTAACAAAGGTCAATGGAGTCATCGCATGAAGACAACGTAATTCACTAAAACTTTATATAAAAATCACCGATTATTATATTAAGTGAATATGTCATTGTATTATCTTTAATGTGTTCACCAAAACATATCTCTTTTTATTAAAAAAAAAGTTTATAAAATATCCTTAGCATAGAAAGTAGAGAATACTTGTTGTTGGAAAGTTTATATATAAAATCTTAATCATAAAAACAATTATGCTAAATGGTGAGAAATTATAGATATTTTCGAGGCTCAACATTATTTTAAATTAAGAATTTCTAAATTGTAAATTTTCTAGATATGGTAATAGCTTTGTGAAGGACTAATATATAATATACCCAAAAAAATTCTTTGCATACAAAAAGGACACGTAAGATAAATTAAATAAATATGTGCATACAAAAAGCAAGGAAATTAAAACATAGTAATTCTTTGCTAAATTAAACAACATTGAACTAGGAATGACATTTTCAAAATTTTTAATGTTTTATTTAATTATTATATCAATGGGTTGGGTTGGGCCAGCCCGCCAGATAAAATGATCTGGAAAATGCAACCCAACCTATTTTCTAGAGCAAAAAATTATCAATTTTTTAATAATTTAAAATTTATATAATATAAATATATTTATTTATTTCATATTTTAAAGCAAATTAGAAATTAAAAAACTTGTAAATAAATAAAATAAACATAGAACTCAATCAAGTAAGTTCATTTTGCTAAATTTTTACTATCAATCATCTTCTCGCCTAGGTGTGCTATCTTTGTCACTGACCAAGAAAAATTGAATATAAACCCATATTACTTTTTTCAGTGAATTCATATTTTTAATTTCAATCAATAGATTTTATGAGATTAATAAATAATATATATTCAAAATATTTCTATAAAAACTAATAAATCATCTTCACAAACTATAACAAAAATTTTATTTGCAAATTATAAAAAAAAATTTACACTATATTTCAAATGTAAAGAACATATTTGAGAGTCATAAATTATATATTTAAAAAATATTATCATTATTGTAAATTTATAAAAAGATATAATGTAATTTTAAAATAAAAAATTATTTTTTAAAAAATATGCTAGCCCGCAGGCCAACCCGTTTAGCCCGCGGGCTAGCTCGTTTTAACCTACTAATTTTGCAGGTTGAGCTAACCCAGCTCGTTTTAAAAAATGGACTAATTTCTTTAACTCAATCTATCAAATTGTGCGGGTTAAATGGGTTAGTCCACGGGCTCAACCCATTTGCCCGGCTCTGTCAATCTAACTGATTAAACAATGAAAATTGTGACATGCCGGCATTTCCAGTTTGTTGTCGAGTATTGTTTTTTAAACATTTGAAATAACACTGCTCACTCATTCATTAATTTGGGATTAAAAAGGTACTTAATTTGTTCAGATGTTCATAGCTTTCAAATATTTGAATCTTTAGTGTTACATAATATTATGATTTTTAATACTTTCTCATCTAGAACACAAAAGTCACCCCTAAAACGCAACAGAATTTTTAATTTACATGATTAATTATTAAACGATGATAATAAAGTATTATCTATTATTTTATTTTTAGATATACAATTTTAAAAATCAAAGTAGAAAAAAATTGAATGAATTGTAAAAGTATTATTATAGAAATTAGAAAAAGCACCAGACTCAATCATGATATGAAGCTTTATAAAATATTTAAAATGTAAATAAAAATAAAAATACTTAAAAATTTTTAAATGCCATAATAAAATATCACATAAATGCATGAATAGTTAATTGTGGCACCTTGATTGATATTAATGGTCCCCACACATAATTGAAAATATTTGACTAGAAAGATCCCTCTGTATCATTGTTTTTAAAACCGGACCGGACCGGCTGGTTCGACCGGTGAACCGGTGACCCGGCCATGTGTCCGGTCCGGTTTTTCTTTTTATTGTGATTTAAGTTAACCCGGGTTAACCCGGGTGACTCGGGATTAACCCGGATTAACCCGCTCAATCCCTCGGTTCAGGCGGGTTGGGCGGGTTAAAATTTATAAAAAAAATTGATAATGATTAATCAAGATATATATTTATTTTTGACATGATAATGATTAATGATAGGTCAATAGGAGTCATAGGGTAAAAAAATCATACTTATGTCAGATGAGGGGATGGAAGAAGCAAAAAGAAATCAAAAAGTATAAATATATATTATATTATATTATTTTTTAATTTAAATTATTTAATTAAATAATTTTTAAAATATATCACTTTTATTTATTATCTTTTATTTTAAAATAAATTTTTATTTCTATTGTTTTAACTCATTGAAATTTTTTTATCATTTAGTTAACCTTATTTTAAAAAAAATATAAAAATATTGTTATACTTTATTATTGTTAGAATTATTGTTATATGTTATATGATATATTAAGACTTGGATATGTATGAACGTATTGAGAATTAATACATTTTTTATTTAAATTATATTATTTTATTATGATCGGTCTGACTCTGGTTTGACTCTCGGTTGAACCCATGACCCCTGACCCCTGAGTTTGGCCGATTTAATGATCGATTCGATTTTTAATACCTTGCTCTGTATACGTTGGGCACGGCGTGAAGAACAAGAATATGGTCAGTGTTGACTAGCTAATATATATATATATATATATACCGATTATTATATTAAGTGAACATGTCATTGTATACTATCTTTAATGTAGAAAGTAGAACATTGGTCATGAGAGAAAAAAAGTTTATATAAAAAATCTTAAGTCTTAAAAAGAATTAATCTAAATGCTTTAAGAAATTGTAAATATTTTCAAGGATCAAAATTATTTTTAATTTATACGATTGTTGATATTAAATTAAAAAAATATTTTACTTTCAAATAAATTTAAAAATTTTAAATTCTAAAAATTCAGTTATAAAGTTGTTGTTGTTTTTTTTTGGGGTCAAAAGTTACAAAGTTGTTTAAAATTGTAAATTTTCTAAATCGGATAACAGCTTTGTTAGGGACTAATATATGTATATGTGTGTATGTATAATATACTCATAAAAATTATATAATTTTTCTCATAAAGAATTAAAAATAGATATAAACTCATTACTTCTAATCTTCTGTTTTTGTTTCAAATCTCAGTTTGTCCCTCTTTTACTTTTAAAATTTTTTATACAATTTAAATAAAGTATTTTAAATACATGAATTTTCAATATAAAATTTTAAATTTAAATACCTTAAAATTTTCCTTCCTCTCCTCTCCATTCTCCTTTAACCAAATAAAATCTTTGAAATACTTTTTTGATGGATGGCTTCAGTTAATTAAAAACAACAGTAAAAAACTTAAACTATGGAGCCTTCTCCCTTTTTTTTTTTTATTTCACTTTAGGGATACCTTTTATTTCACTCCGGTGAAAGCTCAGTAATTTTTAGATTAAAAAAAAAGTCATTAATTTGTTTAGATGTTGATAGAATTCAAATATTTCAAACTTTAGTATTACAAAATATTATGATTTTTAATATTTTTCGGCTAGAACATAGAAGTCAGCCCTGAAACATTACATGATTATCAATTAAAGTTGGCATAAGTGACAATTTTATATATTAAATTTTAGATATGAAGAATGAAAAGTCATCACAACTCAACTGACAAAATGCACATATGAAAAGAGAGATGTCTTAAGTTTGAGATAAAATAATATGACATTTAAAGAGAATTAAAATAGATTGTTGACAAGGTGATGACGTGACTTGGAGGTTCAAGCGGCAACGATGTGGTGGGTGGTGAGTGATGTGTATTTGTCAGGTGTCATGCGAGATGATATGGTAGTGATTGAATTCATAAAAAAAATTTAATTATAAAATAAATTAATGATAAAAGTTTATTAATTAGTGACAGATATTTTCCATCACTAATTCATTTTGGTTACTAAATTAGTGTCATTATATTTGTGAAAGAAATTAGTTACGGATGATCCTTTACTAAATTAAAATTAATAACAAATTTTGCTTATTAATGATGGGTATGCGTGTGTATCGAACATGCAGTGCAAATCAAAATCTTCCCCCCTCCCTCCCCAAATATATATAGTAGCGATGAAATAAATGGAAGGGGGAATTTAAGCTTAGTCAAAAATTCCGATCAATTATTTAGCATGGCGTGAGGAAAGGTCTGTGGAATCCTTGCATGAAGACTACTGTATAATTCACAATAATAATATATATAAATTATCGATTATTATCTTTAAAATATAAAGTATAATAATAGCCGTGAGAGAAAAAACTTATATCTAAAAAACATTAGATCTTAAAAGGAATTATGTAAGAAATTATAAATATGTTCTGGTTTTAAAATTATTTTTAATTTATATGATTTTTTATATTAAATTAAAATTTTCTAAATACTAAAAATTCAGTTACAAAGTTATTTAAAATTGTAAATTTTCTAAATCGGATGATAACTTTGTCAAGGAGTAATATATGTGTGTGTGCAAGGGGCTTTTGCGGATGTAACACATGTTATAGAATCAAATTAAACAAAAAGTCTAATATTTATTATATTTTACATAATGGCTAATTTATTATATTTGCCAATAATATACCGTTATATATCAATGATAAACTCTTGTAAGTTTTCAAAGTTTTAATGATAACCCTCTTGTATATTAATAATAAACTCCTTATATATTAATGTGAACTAACCATGCTTTCAAATTTTTAAAGGGATAAAAGGGTAAAAATACTCATAAAGTGGTTAGCCACGAGCACTCAGTATTCTAAAGTGAGAAAAAGGATAAAAAATATTCATAACGTTACAAGAATGGGTGCAAAAGTAACCGGCCATTAACTTTGACCTAACACCATTAACTTCGACCATTAAATGTTAAATGTGCATGCTACATGTCAGTATTTATTGACGTGGACTAATAAAGGGGCAAAAATACCCACGAAGTCATCAGCTAGAAGCAAAAATATCCATAAAGTCATAGGCCAGAAGCAAAAATATCCATGAAGTCATCAACCTAGAGTGTTTTTATTGTGTCTCCAAAATTGATCAAGATTATATTTTAAGGGATTTCCTTGCCGACCCCATCCCACTTCTAAACAGGATAGGACACAAGATGAAAATTCATTTCTTATCTATTTTCACAGACATGGGATAAAGTTATCCTAGCCTCATATCATGGAGACCACTACTATCTACATTATATCAAGCAGATACTATAATTAACATTGATTTAAAAAGAAAAAGTAACCATAAGAGATAAAGTTTAATTTGTTTGTATGTTGTATTATAAATAAATTAGATTATAAATAGATTTGACAATAGTAAATGACAAGTTTTAACATCCCAACTATATAATATATTTGTGCAAAATTTACTATTTAATAATTATAAATATATCAATAGTAATTTAATATTTATTTGTATAAAAATAATAACATCACGCACATTGCATGGGTGTATTGCTAGTTAATCTTAAAAGTAATGTCAAACACATTCAAGAAAAAGTTTTATTTGGGGAAAAATGATAGATTAAAAAAAAAACATTTGCGTTTTAACAACACATTTCACACGCATTCCCAACAACTTTCCCACTTCACATATTCAACCACTAAAGGCTTTATCAATTATTTTTAAAGCGATGGTAGGTGGAGACACTTGTGAACGTTTCTTTTTACTTTTTTGAGTGATAGAAAATTTAGGCACATTGAATATCAAGGACTTATCAATGTCGCAAATTTTAAACATTAAATAATGCTTATATAGAAATACTTTTAAATTACTTCCAATAATATTCTCAACCAATTTAAAAAATTTCAACCCATCATGCCATTTGAAAGGTATGAATTGCAATTTTGTCAATCGGACGCGCAACTAACCTTTAGGGGCCTCTCGTATAAGTTAATTTTATCTCAAAAATATTAGCGTCTTGATGCACATTACCCAGCTAGTTTGAATTCTAGATGTCTATTATAGTGTGTGTGTGTGTGTGTGTGTGTGTTTATTTATAGGGAAATAGAATTGATAATATAAAAACGAGTGAAATAATGATATATGGACCATATACAGAATAACATTCTTCTACGTGACATCCTCTCCAAGTGGGTGTCTACAAATAAAAAAATTGAAGAAACCAATGGGCTATTAGATTAATATGATTGCGGAAAAATAAATTGCCTAGAAACAAAACAAGATTTGTGAGCCTGGATTTATGGTTCTTTTTTTTTTTTTTCAATTCTCCTCATGATTCACTTTTAGGTCAAGTCTTCCCTTTTAAGATTCTTTGAAGAAAATGTGAGCATTAAAATATGGTGTGCAGTAAAACTGAAGCCACTTTCTCTTGTTTTTTTGTAATCTTTTATGTATAATTCCAAAACTACCCTTCAATAAATTCTAAAAAAAGTGCAATATTTCAATTTTTAAGAAAACTTTTTTCATATATCAAATTATTTTTTTAAAGTAGGGACAATATTGAAAAATAATTTATTTTTAAAACAATTTTATTATTCTAATTAACTCATCTTAATTTTAATGAATTAGTTAAAAGTAATTTATAAAAAGGACAAGAGAAAGTGAAAAGTAAAATAAAAATGTGAGTGGTTTGACTAGTCCAACCAGCTATCCCTGGTAATTAATCAATGCGAGACTCGTTCAACTGCTTTTTGATCGATTCTCTGGCCCTTGAGTTTTCTTCCATGTCTGGACTAAATAATAGACTACACTGTTACTCTTAATCAATCCATTATCCACCATTTTAGCATAAAGGAAGTTTAATTTGAGGTTACTCTTATGAACTTTTTTATATTTTATATTGATATGAAGATTGATAATTGACTTGTTGTGATATTGTCACATCTTGGAAATTTAGATGTGACCAGTTTTGGAATACGAGAAAGCTCATATATCTTAAGTTTAGAACAGATAGATTTCATATGTACTCCACCCTTTGATATTCAAGTTTCTGCTGAAGGCATCTTTGTATATTTTTTTGGCCAAATTGGTGGTAGGTATTTTCTACGAACTAGAACTTGAGACTTTATATTTAAATAGCCATAACCTCTTCCACTATAATTGACGCTTTTTAGTAGAAGATATCTTTGTATTAAAAACCAACTAGTGTGAATTTGGCCCATTTTTCTCATTCCCTTTTGCTCCTTTTTCTGGGTAAGTTGGAAAAATAAATGAAAGGCCTAATCCCATTATGATTATTGGACCCTCTAAAGAACGAAAAGCACAATACGTAAAAAGGTTGTGGAATTATTATTTTTGGAGAAAATTCAAAATTGGTCCCCCGTAAATTAGACAAATTAATATTTCATTTTCAGATGGCTCTCATTATCTAAATTGCGCATAAGCTTCTTGTAGGGTAGGCCCATTCCCTTGGAATCTGTCAATGCAAGACTTTTCCTTTAAACATATTCCTCATTTACGAAACAAGCTGTCACTAGAAAGTTGGAAAATTTTCATTTTCACTTGTGCAATGTATTATAGAAAACTGAAAAAAAAGTAAAAGAATAAATTCACTTCTGTTAAAATTAAAATCTTGGTCTAAATTTATAATATTTAACTAAATTTACAAACTTTGATAAATGCGAACGCTTGTAATTTTGTATCCACAATAATGACTTGGAGTAAAAGATTCAAAAATATGGACAGCCAATAACACTTTCTCTTGCTGGGGGGGGGGAGTGCGAACATGATGGCCCAAAGCAAGACATGCTTATTTTCCAATTTAATTTCGGTTCAACCCGATTGAACTACGAAAACAATTTTTTAATCCAAATTGAGTCTTTTAATGGTTGAATTTAACTCAGTCATGAATAAAGTGAAAGTCTATTTCAGTATACTTGGTATGCTCATAAAACACATCTCAGAATAATCAACATTGCCATTGGAGCTCACTAACAGTGGTAGCCATGGCGCAATACTCTGTCTTAGCAGAAGAACAAGCCATAACCATTTGTTCATTACAGGCACATCAAAGAAATCATAAAAGGCATGTTATTACATTTTTTTTTCATTGTTGTATTCTTTTTCTCCATAATTATTTTTATAACTATTACATTTTGCTCATGGTATGGATTTTCGTGGATATTACCTCTGTAATTATTAATTTGTTTATCATACAGAAGAGCCGACGCATCAATTGAATAAGAAGAAAAAACACGAATCAATAGAATTCAAGAAAAGAAAAGAGTGATGCTAGACGCTTCCTTCTACATTCATTTATTATCTTTAGGTACTTCTAATTTTTCTCATAAATTCCTATTTTATTTAGTTTTACTCAAGTCCTCATAGTTTGATCAATTAAATAGGCTAATTCTTAAAATTTAAAATTATTAATGAATAATTAACTATCCCAAAACAAAAATACTTTTAAAATTTATAGAAAACTTGATTTTATAGTACTTTTGGGCCAAAAAGGAAAAAGAAACAATGATTTAATACCATGTTTACATTTTTATTAAATTTTATGAAAATTATATATGTAAAAGATCGTTTAGAAGAAATAAATTAATTATATAAATTTTGAGTAATAAAAATTATGTAATTAAAAATATAATTTTTTTTGTAATTTTATTTTTTAAAGGAAAAATAAAACATGATTTAATACCATGTTTACATTTTTATTATTTTTTATGAAAATTTCATATGTAAAAAATTATTTAGTAACATAATTATATAAATTTTGAGTAGTAAAAACTATATAATTAAAAATATAATTTTTTTAAATTTTTCTTGTTTGAAAGGAAAAATTTAAGGATTTTAACCTTTAAGAATTAACATATTTAATTGATCAAACTATAAGATTTTAATTAAAAAATAAACTATAAGAATCTAATTTAAAATTAAAAAAAATTGTTTAGAACCTATTGAGTAATCTTTCCGTCCCCCCCCCCCCCAATCAAGACCATTAATATCAATGGCCCGTTTCAAAATTTCTACGCTAGAATAAATAGTCTCATTTTTCTTTTTATGACAATAAACATATTGAAACAAATAAACATATTAAATTGAATTTGTTTATTTCAATAAATTGAAAAAAATCATAATACTATGTGTGTTAATTTATTTCAATATTTTGAAAAAAGTCATTATATAGAAATAATTAAGATTCATAAGTATTATGATTTTAGTGTTATGCATCAATGGGGTAAGCATTTTTTTTTTCCCACGAGTGCGCTTTTTAATTTCCATAATACTTCATGATTCATTCAAAATTTGTTACTCTCATATTGTCAACGAGTTAAACTTATTTATAGTATAATGTTTTCTTTTAACTTTTGAAATATGTAATCTAGCCCTTAGGGTTAAAAAAATAACTTTAATCATTAGTTTATTAGAATATAATAGAAAAGGACTTAAAAAATTACAGAAAATAATATCAAAAATTATATATAAAGACTGAAAAAATTACGGAAAAGGACTAAAAAATTTATTGGTCATATTTTATAATTTTTAGTTTTTTTTATAATTTTCTAATTAACTAACTGTTAAAGTTAACTTTTGTTAAAGTTAGTGGCCATATTGCACCATTTTAAAAAAATTTAAAAAAATGAGTTTAAAATCTTGATATAGTTTAAGGATCAATTTACTTTTTTACCTTAGATATATATATATATATATATATATATATATGAACACATTAAATTACTCATGCTTATAGCTTCGCCAAAATCGAAGGTCTCTACACCTTCATCTTTCGTCTTTTAATTGAGTTGATTGTGGATATTCAGATAGTCTTAAGTTGTATTTGATCGTCTTTTGCTGGACTAGATATGTAACTTTGTAATTTATATTGTATATATTATCATTTTTACCAGGATCAATAATGCTGAGACAGCACACTCTGAAATGTTTGCCGCATGCGGTGCCCAAATCAACGTTGTCTGTTATCAACAGGAAAACCTTGTTTAGAGGTGTTTTAATTGAACAGAAACATTCGGAATTCATTTATGTTTATGTCCCTTCACACAGGATACATCAAAACGTATAAAGAAACACTAGGGCAGTAAGCCAGCAACACAACGAAACAACATTGTCTGTTTCTATCTCCACTTGAGAGGGCACCTTCTCATTCACTCACTTGAGAAGATATCTAAAACTGAGTCTGCATCCTTTTAATTAGAACCCTGAATAGTTAATCTAGACAATGTAAATCTGCTCTCAGCTCACACGTTAGTGCATTTAAATAAATCAGTCTTTTAGCATCACCGTACAAGAGCATCAGGATTCATTAGGGCACGTGGAAAAAAAAAATTCAATTGTCCCCTGGAGTAACAGAAAAAAAGAACAGCCAGCTATTTTCAAGCTAGCATGCTCAAGCATGGTCGTATGAACCTTGAGTACAATCAAGTGAAATTGGAGTAAGGGTTCAATAGCTAGCAATGTTGTTATTAACCTTCACACATATATATTGTAAATGGTTCTACATACTCTCCAATGATCTCTACATCCCAGAAGTACAGAAAAGGTCAATCTTTTTGCCAAATATAAAAAAAATAGACCAAGGTCAACCAAACAAGCAAATGGAAACACCTTCAAAACACATAACAGTTCACTGACAATTAGGAGATAAAAGTTTTGCAATCAAGAACTTACTTCCAATGTAATGGTGAACTCCAACTTTTGCCAACATGGCATAATACTCTATTTCTGACTTTCGGAGTGGCGGGCAATTGTTGGCAATGATAATCAATTTTCATGCAAGGAGGAGGACATTAAAGACACTATTCAACTTTTGACCACCAAAAAAGAAAACTACTTAATTATTTGCATAAAAATTAAACAATATGTAGCAAAATACTCATAACTGCAACATCCATCACAGTGAAACTCTAGTTATAATCTGCCGCATGCTTAGGAAGATGAGCCGTGAGTTGTTAGTACCCAGCAAATAAGCTATTAGAAAGAAGAGCTGTCTTTTTTATGTGATAGAAATGAAAATGAATAAAAAAATCTCATCCAAATAAATTCTTAACAAAAAATTATATTAAATTATCTTATCCACTCAATTACCAAATTCTTCTTTTCAATACATGTTAGCCACATGTGAACATGAACACTTTTGTTTTTGCTTTTGTTTTTGGTTTTTTTTTTTTCATTTTGACCAAATGACCATGAGCACTGGAAGCCTCCACTACCCGATGTCGATAATGTGCGGGGCTTGGCTTATAGTAAGTAATGTGCGCGCGCGCACATGTGCATATGTACAGGTATATACACATGTATTTTTGAAAAAATGACAATAAAATCTCCTGAATTATGAAATGATAATTTTCCCTTTCAATTGCACCAACGAAGAAAATAAACTGGTTTCAATACTATTGTCTCCCATTCAGGCAGAAAATAATATTTTATAAACAAAAAAGGTTTAAGATTAAAAAATGTGACAAAAAAAAGTATAATTTGTTTATATATACAAATATATTCCCAAAGTTTGATTCTCTGTACGAAAAGCAACATTTAAAAGAGTATGACCCTTTAAATTGTATTTAAATTTTTGAGTGATTAATCTCGTCGATATTAACCGTGAAGATACTTTGGAGAATAAGTAAAATGTTATCTCACCGATACTATTCAAGCAACACTCTGCCTTCATAATATGGATCATAGTTTTTTAAATAAATAATTAATATATTTTTAAAGATAACACTATTCAATACTGTGAAATTTTATTATTTTGAATATTATTTTAAAGTCTTTTTTTTTAAGATGAGCATTTAATTTTTAAAAGGGAAGAATACTACTTTCATTATTCAACGAAAATATTGCTTTAAGAGATGTGAATTGAAAATTTATGTTTTGGCCAGATTTTGATTTGGAATTAAGTTGAAAATTGAAAAAAAAAATATTTTTGCCTTGGAAAAAGAAAAGAAAATGCCAGCTGCGCTGATGAAAAAAAAAAAAAGCCAGAACTGCCTTACATATGTTAAAAATATATCTGAACCGCCAGAAAATTGTGATTTTCACGCGACCATCTATTTATTAGATCGTAGTTAAAATAAGTGAAAAAAAACAGAAAAAAAAAAAATACCAGCTGCTTATAAAAAACACCAGAACCGCCGTATATTAGAAAAACAAAATGTCAGGACCGCCAAAAAGATGTGATTTTCACGCGACCCTCTGTTTCTACTTTCTATTTAGAACTGATTCAGGGCACCGACAACAACAGGCACCACCATTAAAAACTTGTGATTTTCGCGCGCCCTGCAAACCCCAAAGCCCATGTCTTTACGCCAACATCGAGGGGAGAAGAGGAAGGAGCACACGATGGCTCAGGTGCAGCCAATCGAACACGTGTAATGTTTCAGCCGCGAGAATTTCTTGGGTATGAAATTTTCACCTTTATGACTTCTAACTGAGATTGACTTGTTTGTTTGTTATGACTTGCGCAATGAATTAGATTTGCGCCCTATTCCTCTGCCGGCGAGGTCTAAGGACGAGTCCTTTCAATTCTTTAAACTTTATCACCTCGCAAAAGAAGAGCTTTACTTTCTCTCCCTTTTTTGTTTCAGTTTACATAATAGTCAATTACTTGAAGTTTCCTATTTTGGTTTCCTCGGATGTGTCGGGAGACCTTTTGTGAAGAGGTTTGGGAAGCCTGTGGATATATTAACCAAACTAAATGAGATGTCTGGATTTCCTCCTGAAGAAGCAATTGAACTCTTTTGAGGCTAGTCAAATTCCCTTTCATCTCTGGCATAATGTCCTAATGTGCGCAGTATCAAAGCGCCAAGAGAGAGAAATATTGCTTATGTTTGTGATGTACATTCAGGAAATTATATTTGAACATCATGTTATGTGCGAAATCGTCAACAAGAGGCCCACATTGATGTCAACCAGGTACAGTTTTTTTTTTTTTTTTATATGGATTGGTGACTTGCTGTTTCTCTACTCCCCCCCCCCCCCTTTTTGTTTCTTTGATAATATTTCTTTACGCATTTTGCGTATGCTATCAATATTTTCTTTTTTCCTTCTCTTTTTTCCCCCTCCCCTTTTTTTGTGGCATTGCTTACTTATGTATCTTACCCTGCCCTCTTATTTTTGTTTCGACTAACTCTTTGTTTTTGTTCTCAGGCTTTGATATGCTAAATTCTTGCCTTTTGATTTTGTTTCTAGACTTCTGATATTTTATATTATGAAGTATTGGACATTCCTCTACCAGAACTGCAAGGCCTAAAATCTCTTAAAATTGCTTTTCATCAAGGATGAAGTGAGTATTGGTATTAGTTCCACCCACATATCATATAGTTGTGCAGTTGTGGCTATATTAAGTCTTGTGCTTTTAACAGATTTATCATTTATCATGTATAAATCTTTGAAATTGACTTTGATTGATAGGGTCCTTCTCTTCATCAGCTTAGATTTGGATGTTGTGTTTTGAGTCCTCCATGCAGATATAGATGGTGAGGAGGTTATTCATGACGTTCGATGGATTATGCTGCAAAGAATTAAAATTCTAAAGGAATTGAAGAGCAGTAATATGGCTACCTTAGAGGTGGGGCTGAAATGTGGAAGTAAGGTTGTTCACTGGCCCAATTATCCTAGTTGGCTCGATCCTGCCCATGACCATCACGGATACGCATGCTAACATCTTTGGCAATACTGGAAGGGAATCAGTACATAAAGGTCAATATATGTTGGAGTAAATAAAGGTCAGTCAGAACACAAAGGGAATCAATACGCTACTTATGTGCACTAAAGGTACACATTGGTAATTTATTTCGTACTGAATTGTCTTCGCTAACTTTTTTGCCATTAGTGGAGGGGAATTAGTACAATGCTTCTTTGAGGCTTATCTGGGAGTACATAAAGGTGAATCAGCTCGAGGTGACTGTTATGATAATTACTGATCAATTTGGTACATCTTCTAACTGATGTGGATCTTTGAGTTAACAAGGCCCGTTTCAGATTTATGCATTGCCGCTCTTTTATATTATTTTATTTATGTGTTTTTATAATTTTTTTTCCTATTTGTTGTGCCTTTCTTGACTTTTGCATCAGTGTCTGGTTTTAATTCTGTTTTGCGTTTATTCATTTCTATTTCACCATGGTCAAACTTTGAAAGAGGCCTGGAATGTCACCTTGGTATATTTTCTTTATTTTGAAAGTAATTGAAACTTGTTTAGTGGTTACTGTAATAATCAGGGATATAAATAGCTTGGTTTTTTAGAGTGAACAGAGAAACTCAGGGGTGAGTTAAATTTCTTCATATTTACTATTTTTGTTCGATTTTTTTTTTAACTCCATTCATTATTTTGAATGTCTATCTGTAGGTGATTATTGGTGGTTATTATGAATTTGCTTTTAAGGTATTGCAGTAACCTTATTTTTTGTCTCAGTTTGTTACTTTTAGATATCAACCTTCACTGAATTGTGCTACTTCCTATGAGCCATCCTTTTTAGCAGAGCATACAAGAAGTTATCAACTATTTCAGCTGGAGAGAAAAGTCAGAAAGCAGTATGAATGAAAAAAGATCGGAGACCAATCATTTCACTTCATCAGTATTAGTAATTCTGGAAGTGCTTGGGGAGTACTACCAAATTGTTTGCCCTTTGATTTAAATCCAGTTTTCTATAACTTCTGCTGTGAGCTAAATGCTTATATTTCTGTACCTGTTCAATAACCAACGTTTTTTCAAAAAATAAAAATTGAAATGGGAAAACAGTGAGGAAGAAAAGTCTCGAAAGCAAAAGAAACACAATGTTAGTTGTGACAGCGGAATTTTTCAATTCCTTTCCTTTTAGAATTTATATTCTGTCCGTTTGTTACAAATTCCAATTTGAGTATAAATTTTCTAAGCAATAATATTCCTTACTTGCTTGGATTTGAGTGATATCTATGAAAATCGGATGTGTGGCTTCTTAGAAAAATGACAGCGTTTTGATTTTTAATAGATGGTTTTGCTTTGGGATTTGATCATGCTTTTTACTGGACTCATACAAGGCTCAATCACAATTATATAATTTGATTCCTAATCTAAAAATGCAGAAATACACGTGTCATCCATTGCTACATCTGAATGCTTGCATCGAAATGTGGGTAAATTGAGGCTAATTATGAAGGCTTTAAATTGACATTCAAAGCTACAGTAATATTCCTTACATGCATTGCTTGAGAGCTATCTAACAAAATCAGATATGCCTTGTTATCGAAATGACGGTACTTTAATTTTATGCAGATGGCTTTACTTTGGGATTTGATCATGTTTTTTAATGCACATATTCAAGGCTTAATTATGATTATATGATTTGATGTCTAATCTAAATGAGAAGAACTATATTTCCTTTCAACTTAGATTATCAGCTACTATGCTACTGCTTGTAGCCTGCCCAAAAATTCATGTGGGTATTCATTGATTGCATCATCTGAAAGCTTGCATGGAAATGTGGGTAAATTTCTGATATGTGGCTTCTTAGACAAATGACAATATTTTTATTTTCAATAGGTGGTTGTGGTTTTTAGTTTGACTATGCTTCTTAATGCACTATTGTAAGGCTCAATGACTATTATATGATTTGATACCTAATTTAAATGTGCAAAAATATAATTTTAGGGGGATTAGTATATTTTCTGGCTCATACTATCTGTGCTTCTGCTGCTGCCTGTAGTCCCCCAGGAAAATAACATGTATCATTTATTGCGTCATCTGAAAGCTTGTTCGAAAATGTGGGTATATTAAGGTTTATTTTCAAGGCTTGAAATTGACGTGTAGGGCTGGAATAATATTCCTTACATGCATAGCTTTAGTGCTATCTATCAAAATCCAATGTGGCTTCTTAGACAAATGATAGTGTTTTTATTTTCAATAGATGGTTGTGGTTTTGGATTTGATTATGCTTCTTAAGCAATGACTATTATATGATTTGATTCATAATCTAAATGTGCAAAAATATATTTTTAGGGGGATTAGTTTTTATTATACTTGTGCTTGTAGTCCCTAAAAAACTGCTACATGTATCATTCATTGCTTCATCTGAATGCTTGTATCGAAATGTGGTTAAATTGGTGCTAATTTTGAAGGCTTTAAATTGCCATATAGTCCTACAATAATATTCCTCACATGCATGGCTTAAGTGTGTTACATATCAACATTGGATATGACCTATTATCGTAATGATGGTACTTTAATTTTATATTGACGGCCTTGCTTTGGGATTTGATCATGATTCTTAATGCAGATATTCAAAGCTTAATGACAACTATATGATTTGATGCTTAATCTAAACGTGTTTAAATATATTTTTAGGGGGATTACTAATTCCTTTTAGCTTATGCTACTTGTGCCTATGCTGATTCTTGTATTCGCCCCTTAAAAAATTGCAAATTGAATGCCTCATTTGAATGCTTGTATCGAAGTGTGGTTAAATTGAGGCTGATTATGGAGGCTTTAAATTGGCATACAGAGCTGCAACAGTATTCCTTGCATGCATTGCATGTGGCTTGTTAGAAATGACGGAACTTTGATTTTATATAGATGCATTTTGGTTTGGGATTATATCATGCTTCTTACTGCACTTGTACAGAAATATATCATGCTTCTTACTGCCCCAAAAAGTTGCTACATGTATCATTCATTGCTTCTTCTGAAAGCTTGGATGGAAATATGAGTAAATTGAGGCTTGTTTTGGAGGCTTGAAATTGACATGCAGAGCTGCAATGCTTGAGTGATATCTATAAAAATATGATGCGTGACGTCCTAGGGAAATGACAGTATTTTTACTTTAAATAGATGGTGGTTGTTTTGTATTTGATCATGCTTTTTAATACACTCATATGGCTTGATGACAATTATATGATCTGATGCCTGATCTAATATGTTTTCCTTTCAACTTAAAGAGTACCCGTGCCTATTCTGCTTGTATTCCCCAAAAAATTGCTGAATTCTTGAATCTAAATGTTGGTAAGTTGAGCCTGATTACAGTGGATTAAATTAAAAAGACTCGCCTTGCCTATGCTGCTGCTTGTATTCCAAAAAATAAAAAATAAAAAATAAAATCTACATCTAAAATTGATTGCCTCATCTGAATGCTTAAATCAAACTGTGGGTTAATTGAGGCTGGTTTTGGAGGCTTTAAATTGGCATGCAGATCTACAATAACATTCCTTCCATGCGTTACTTGAGTGCTACCAATCAAAATCCAATGTGGCTTGTTAGAAATGATAGTGCTTTGATTCTATTAAAGCTCTGCAAATCACGTAACCCCATTCCCCCCCCCCCCCCCCGCCCTGGGCTTAGTAATCACATCCCACCTCTTCCAATGGATCCCAGTAGTACCATCACCCTTACTATCCCACCAAAAATTAGAGACCAATCTATCAATTTCCATACGTGTCTTCTTGGGAAAAGAAAAACATGTCATTGGCTAACTTGGAATTAAATTAGCAACAGCTTTAATCAATACTTATCTTCCTGCAGAAGTCAACACTTTTTGCTTCCACCCTTCGCAATTTCATTCCAATTTCATCTCTGACAAATGCAAGTGCCTTTGTCTTTGACCTACCTATAATCACAGGTAAACCAAGATAATATTCCCTGGTTGATCAGTGGAATGAATGCCCAAAACTGCTTCCACTTCCTCTCTAATGTGCTAAGGGGTATTTGCAGACAAAATATACAGGATTTGTCAAAGTTCACCTTCTGACCTGAGGCAGTACGACAGGTTTCTAGAATTTTCTTCAAAACTAAATCATTCTCCTTACTACCTTTAATGAAAAATAAATCATCATCTGGAAGCAAAAAAAAAAAAAAAAAGAGCAAAAACAATGAGATACCATGGGAGCCCTTCTAGCTAACTTCACTCCCTTCAATTTCTACCTATGCGATCTTGCACCATAACCGCTGCATAAGCCATTTAACCCAATCTTCAGAAAATCCCAGTCTCAACATTATGGCCTCCAAAAATTCCCATTCAACACTATTATATGCTTTATTTATATCAGTCTTTAAAGCAAATTTCCAATTATTCCCCGTTTTCTTATGGCAGAATGATTAAGAGGTTTGAAAATAATCAATTAATTCAAATTAGGTCTTAAATGTCAAACTCTAAAAATTTACAATTTAATCTCTCAATTGTTTAATTACGTTGTGATGAATTTGTAATTTATTTTTTAAATTTTAACATGGTTGAAAAATAAAAAAATTTACTTTTCCTGTTAAAATTGAAAATACAAATTATAAATTCATCATAAATTGTAAAATTGAGAGATTTGAGTTGTAAATTTTTAAAGTTTAACATTTGAGATCTAACTTAAATTAATTAGTTCTTTTAGGCCCCTTCTATCATTCTCCCTTTTTTAATTCCTCAAATAATGACAGGCCTCATGGCCAGTCACCACATTATCATTAATAAGTCTGCTAGCTATAAAAGCCCTCTAATTGGGGGAAATTATTTTGTTCATCAACCATCTCATCCTATTGATCAATATCTTGGCAACAATTTTATAGGCAGTATTACACAGGCCTATAAGTCTAAAATAACCTTCACTTTTAGGCTTATCTATTTTAGGGATTAGCACAATATCGGTGGCATTAATAAGATCAATACCCTCTTTATTCTGAAAGAAATAATCAAACACCAACTTACAGATTTCCTGCTTGACTTCATTCCAAGAAGCTTGAAAGAACAAAGCTGAACACCTGTCATTAGAGCTGAGGCAAATCATCTTATTTTATTTATTATTTTCATTATTACATTAATCATTAAAATTTGAAGAAAACCAAGATAAATCAGATTTTTTTAAAGATATACCAGAATTATTGATTAATAACATGTCAGTTATACAAATTAATCATAACGCACTGTTTATTTATTTATTTTTTGTTTCTTAAAATATATCCTTACAACTGACAGTTATGAGATTAATCCCTTAAGAAATTTGAGTATCATTCAAGAAATTGTTCTCCCCCAAGTGATGCTTTTTATACTTACATCCAGAAATTGAATTTTGAAATGATGTTTAAGGGGTTAGATCACTAATGCACTGTTTATTTAATTCTTCTTTATTTTACAGAATTATATAAGTCGAACATGCGGTGAAAATCAAATGTTTATCCCCCCCTTCTTGGTATATATAATCGCGATGAAACAAATGGAGAGGGAAAATACAAGGATGAAATTTTATACAGAATACTTTGGAAGCTTGAATGATTAGTCAACAATTCTGATCAATCATGTAGCATGGCGTGAAGAAGGTCTGTGGAGTCATTGCATGAAGACTACTGTATAATTCACAGTAAAATATGTGAATTATCGATTATTGCTTTTAAAGTAGAAAGTGGACTACTTGTCATGAGAGAAAAAGTTATATATAAAATCTTAATCGTAAAAAGAATTATGCTAAATGTTGTAAGAAATTATTAATACTTTCATGGTTCAGAATTATTTTAAATTTGTACGATTGTTGATATTAAATTAAGAATTTTTAGATCCTATAAATTCAGTAGTTGTTTAAAATTGTAAATTTTCTAAATATGGTAATAGCTTTGTTAAGGACTAATGCATACCTTATCAAAAATATTATTAAATTTAAATTATATAATATATTTTTGTTGGATTGTTTTGAAACTTTTTTTCCCTTTTTACTTGTTTTAGTAAAAAGAATCTTTATTCAATTTAAAAGGATTAATGTCAACTTCCTTCTAAGTTGTCATAGTAAAATTTTGTGTGATTTGTTCGTGAGGCTTTTGGAGATGTAGCCTATATCATTGGATCAAATCAATCAAACAGTCTGGCACTTACTATTATATTTTGCATTATGGTTGGTTATTGTATTTGTTAATAATATATCTTTATATATCAATTATAAATCCTTTGTGTATCAATGTGAACCGTCCATATCTCTAAATTTTAAAAAATTTGGTCCATATTTTCTGGACACAAGATTTTTTTCTGGCCTATCCTCTGTTTTTACTAACATTATATGAATTAAACTTTAGAGAAAATTGAAAACTCATCCGTTTTAAGTGACAAATATCAACAAAAAAATAGAGGACAAACAAAATAAATAAAAAATATATACAGAAAAAAGTGAGGAAATTAAAACAGTATTTTTTTTGCTAAATCAAACAACCTTGAACTAGGTATAACATTATCAAAAATTTTAATATTTTATTTAATTATTATGCCAATGGTTTGACGGTCAGTCTTACAGGTTGAATCATAAGATCTCTGACCTATTGATATTTTGGGTTTGCTCTCTAGTATTGGTTTTAAAACATTTGAAATAATACAAATAAATCAAGAATTATAATTATTTCACTCATTCATTAACTTGGGATTAAAAATGTCAGTAATTTGTTCAGATATTCATAGCTTTCACATATTTGAAACTTCAGCGTTACAAAATATTATGATTTTTAATACTTTCAGACGCTAGAACTTAGAATTCACCCCTAAAACACAACAGAATTTTTAATTTACAGGAATAATTATTAAATGATGGTAATAAAATATTATCTATTATTTTATTTTTAGATATATAATTTTAAATTTTAAATCAAAGTTGAAAAAATTGAATGAATTGTGAAAGTATATTATTATTGAAATTAGAAAAAGCACCTGATTCAATGATGATGTGAAGCTTTATAAAATATTTAAAATGAAAATCAAAATAAAAATATTTAAAAAATTGTAATTGTTATACAAAATTATCACATAGATGCATGCATAGTTAATTGTGACACCTTGATTGGCATTAATGATGCCGACACATAATTAGAAATATTTGTCTAAAAAGACCCCTCTTTATACGTTGGACATGGCGCGTGAAGAACAAGCAAATGGTGTGTGTGGACTAGGTTGTCTTGCTCTCAAGTGGCTACAAAAAGTGAATGAATTATTTTCCAAGCTTATCTTAGACCTGCAGAAAATGAAAAGAAGACTCGGCAAAGTTTTTAAAGTTTGATTTCATTCATTTGCTGTCTTGTGAAATTTGAGAAAAAAAATACAAGAATTTTTGGTTTAGATGTTCGTTCATATATATACATATATACATATATATAGCCTTCAAATCTTTCGGAAACTTTAATGCTAAAAAATACAGTTATTTTAATGCCTTTTCATCTAACCTTTTAAAAATTTAGATTTTTCAAGAAGTCACCCTCAAATACAAGAAAAATTCCTGTTTATGCACATTTTTCATAAAAGTAATCACTAAATATTTGTAATTGAAATAATAATTATTATTCATATTTTTTAATATTTAACTTTTTAAAAATACCTTATATTCTTTTGATTGAGGAGTATATTTTATACTTTGTCAACAATTAAGATGGATCAATCAGCATGGCGTGAAGAAAGGTTTGCGAAATCATTGCAAAGTTAATCAACTCGTAAAAAATGATGTGGGCGTATCGTCTAGTCTTACTCTCAAGTCTCAAGTGACTACAAAATGTGAATTTACTATCTTTCCATACCTGTCTTGGACCAATAATAAAGTCGAAAGACTTTGCCAACTACCGAAGAAAAAAAAACAGTATTAAGAAGACATGTGCTTATTATCAATTTTTTTAAATATTAATAATTTGAATCTCGATGACAGACAATATTTATCAGAGATTTTTATTTTTTGTATTTTGTAATAATTTTTGTTTGTTTATTTCGACTTCTTTTTCTACAAGCCTAGCCAATGGGGAAGAAGACTCGTGTCTTTTTGATGTAATAGAAATGAAAATGAATCAAAAAAAAAAAAATCACACCGAAATAAATTCTTAACAAATGAAATATTAAATTATCTTATTGACGCATTTGAGTTGACTTGTCAAGAGCCACAATCTTTTCAATAGGTAGGTGCTCATCTGAACTGTCTAAATTTATAATTTGAATAATTCAGATTTTAAGGTTTTGTTTTTATCTTTTTATGTTATATTTATTATAAAAAATTATAAAATTTTAATAAATTTAGCTTATCATTTACCTAGATAATATAGATTTAATTTAAATAGTTCAATTTAATATTAATTTTTTGATAATTTTTATAAATTGACTATCCAAATGTATTTTGGACAATTTAAATTTAATATTAAAATTTTTAAAAATTTTTATAATTTTTTATTTCAGTAAACATAATATTAAAAAATAAAGATAAAAGAATCTTCAAACTAGCACTTTAAAAAAATTAAGAAAAAGTTACAATATGAAAATTTTAAATCTAAACTATCCAAGTATATATGTATACTCAATTTATTAAAAAATGAAAATATTTAATATTAAATTGAATCATTTATATTAAATTTGTATTGACCTAAATTGATGATAAAGTAAATTTATTGTTATTTATAATTTTTATTTTAATAAAATAAACTAAAATATAAAAATAAAAACTTGTAAATTAATTTAGACTGTCTAGATTGCTTATCATGTGATGAGTACTGAAATCGGAAGTGAGCACATTACGCCCACTAGCACATTATCAAAAATATGTGGGGCTTGGCTCTTGAATATATATATACATATATTGGCATGTAACACACACACACACATTTTCTTCCGTTTTCTATGCTTATTTTGCATGACATGTTTAAAACTTACTTCAAAACAATGATTAAAATTTGGGGGAAAAAAGTAAAAGTTAAAAATATTTGCATGACTAGTCCAACCATCGTTTTAAACTAGTTTGATATCTATTTAACTGCTTTGATCTTGATTCATTCGCTGGCCCTTTAATGTTCTTTCATGTTGGGATCCAATACTAGATTGATTTTTAATTCAACTAGTAGAATCAACCAATCCAACTTGGTTGAGTCCAGTTAATTCTCAAAACAATTCTTTTTTTTTTTTTGTGTGAATATTTTCAAAACAATTCTATTAATTAGTTATTGAACACATAAACTTGGATGAAGTAAAAATCATGTACGAGTTGAAAGTTGAGTCCTTGTAATATATAAAGACTTCTCCAACCCTAAGCCAAGGTTTCTAAGATCCCAATTCATTTCATATAAAAACAGATGACAACATGGAAATTGAATTGTCACATAAGTTTACATACGTACATACATATATTAAATTATACAAAATTATTCTAAATTTTGCAAATAATGTTTACAATTTTCAAAGCTTAGCAAGGAATTTTTTGGAAAATTTAAATTTGTGCAGACTACCCGTTTACTCTTAATTAATCCATTATTTTATTAACAGAACATAATATGTGATTAATAATCAAAACTTTTTAAAACTAATTTTTTGTGCGTAAAATAATCTCATTTAATCTCGAGCTATTTGCAATTTTTTTGGGACCAGACAAAAAAAGAAACAAGAAAATCACCACAATTGCAACTCCACAACGAGACGACAACAAAGCACCCATCTCTAGTGTGAATTTGGCCCATTTAAGTGTGATCGGTTCAGAATATGAAAAAACTCACATATCTTATGTCTTGAACACAAAATGTTCTTTCCTTTTGATATTTTAGTTTATGTTAATTTTTTTTATTACTCACAAGTATTTATTTATTAGAGACAATCATATTTGAAGCAATGTATTAAATATGAGCACGTGTCCTAGCAATGTTTCAAACTTTGACTTATAATGTTATGAGAGACTAGTTCCTTTCTGCTAAACTCAACCTTATTAATATTTATGTTGAAGATAATATCTATATATTAATAATCAACTAATGCGAATTTTGCCCATTTTTCTTATTCGTTTGCTCCTTCTTCTTGGGTAAGTTATTAATGGGCCTTGTCACATTCAGGATTGAATGGGTCTATGTAGTGTTAATAGCATGGGGAAAAAAAAGAGGACACACCAAGATCTATATTAAAAAAATACTGTTGAATTTGAGGACCCCACCCAACACCGTGCTTGTTATTTATTGACGTTGGCAGAGTCATAGGCAAACATATTATTCTTTTGATCAGAAGACAAGTAAATATAACTTATCATGAATGAATCCTAAAAATAAAAGGAAAAAAACTAAGATCTACGATCTATATTCAAAAATATTACTTGAGGCATGGAAACTTGATATATGACATTGTAATGGTGACGAAAACGACGAGAACAACAATTATAAGAATCATTTCATAAAATTTTAAGCTTCAAAAAATTCAAATTCTAAGGATCTAAACTAGGTTACAACAATTATTGGGAATTCACAGAAAGTGGAAGAAATCATATGAATGTTTAGTCACAACGTACTGAAAATGGGGATAGACATTGAGCATGTGATCTTTCATTGAGATAATTCAGTTAGGGTTTTCAAAATTCAAATCCACTGACTCTATTTCTTCTTATATAAAGCAAAGGATGAAGAATTTAATTTGCACAAGATCTGTAAGTAAAATTTGTCAAACTTCATGCCATGTCATGTTTCTTCTTCTTTGGAAAATTAAGAAAAAAAATTCAATCATTTGAATGTCTTTGTTTTGAAATAAGTTTAAAATCTTAGAAGTGGCTATCTGGCTAAAAAAAGAAGTTATGTTAGAATATTCTGCTTACATGTAGGAACACTGTAGTATATAAATGAAGAGAAATAACTTGAAATTCAAACAAATAGAATAACAGTACATTGTAATATTGAGAGATTATTTAACAGACATGAAACAACAACCCATGCAAACAACATGAAAAATGCTACAAAATCACATGAAGCCACATTATTCTCCAACTAACTCACACTTCAATTTGCATGAATTCTATTCCTTCTCCTTCTTGCTTGTTTCATTGGTTTACCTCTGAAAATTTTGACAAGCCATTGAGGTTTACCAATTGAAAAGACAATATGTCCCATGAGCATTCCAAACACCATTCCGCATCCATATCCCAAGGCTACTGGTTTCCAACCAAATCCAAATTCACTGTCATTTGATGAAAAGAATCTGGTGATTTTCCTTCATCTGGATTGCATGATTTTGATAATGGAAACCCACACAATCTTAAATTTCCCTCATATGAATCATTTTGAAATGTATTAAATTGTTTTCCTTTTGGAATAGCTCCGACAAGCTGGTTTTGTGAAAGATTCAAGACAGAAAGGAAGTTTAGATTCGTTAAGGATAGAGGAATTTCACCCCTCAACATTTTGATGAGAGATCTAAAGATTCTAGGCTTATTAGATTTCCCATTGATTTTGGAATAGAACCTGTGAGTCTATTATGAGAGAGATTTAGCCCTTTCAATGAATATAGCTCCCCAATGACTTCTGGAATCTCTCCATCAAACATGTTATTTGATAAATCAATGGCTGTGAATGTAGTGATAATCCATTCTAGCTTCTCAATATTACCTTTCAATGTAACAACCACTGATTCATGTGAGTAATTAAGATTCATGTATTGCAACCCAGCTGCAACAGTATCCATCTTCATCATTTCTTTGAATTCTTTTATGTACATGGTTGGCAATGGTCCACAAAAATGATTGTTTGAAATGTCAAAGATAGTTATATTGGAAAAGGGATGCTTGGCATCTAAATTAGAAATGGCACCATAAAACCTATTGTCTCTCAAAATGAGAACCTTCAACTCTGACAAGCCTTCAAGCCAATTGGGAAATGTATCCTCAATCTCGTTCCCTCCAACATCTAAAACTTGTAGTTTACTGCAAAGGGCCAAGGAGAGAGGCAATCTTCCCTCAAGTTGGTTGTTGTTCAAATTCAAATAACTTAGGGAACTACTTTGAGAGAACTTGTTTGGTATAGTTCCAACAAGATTATTCATTTGTAAATCTAGACCTGAAAGATTTGGGAAGGTTGCAAGGCAATTTGGAATATGGCCTGACAAGTTGTCATAAGACAAGTTGAGCTCAAAAAGCGAGCTTGAATTGCAAAGTGAAGACAGAATTTGATCTCCATTCATTTCATTATTATTGACAAAAAGGTAATTAACACTTGGGAATGCAATGGGAAGATTTCCTCGCAACATGTTGAAGCTAAGATCAAGATACCTAACATTGCTCATTGAAGTGATCTCATTTGAAGATAGAAAATTATAAGAAAGTTCCAAATATACCAAAGAACCATTTCCCAAATTGTTGAACCATTTGGGAATCTTACCATGAATTTTGTTTTTGGGAAAGTGATAAATATTGTAATTTGCTAAGATTTCTAAATGCATTTGGTATTTCACCACTAAAGTGGTTAAGAGGAAGATGTAAGTGAGTTAGATGTTCAAGGTTTGAAAGTGATGACGGGATTTGACCACTAAAATCGTTATTAGAAAGGTACAAGGAAGTGAGAAGTGGAAGGTTTGAAACAAAAGTGATCTCCCCACTAAATTTATTTGAGACAAGGTTCAAATAATTTAATTGGGTAGATTTTGGATACCTGGAGGAAGAAGCCCTTCAAATTGGCATGATCCAAGATTCAAATGATTAAGATGCTTCAAGTAGCCTATGGAATTAGGCACTTCTCCTGAAAAACTTGTGTTCCAAAGATTTAGATACCTTAGAGAAGAATTGCGTTCGAACTTTGAAAGTTGACCACTGAGATTTTGATTTCCTGACAAATCTAGTTGCTGAAGATTCTGTAAGTGGAGAATGTTATTCGTGACATTCCCTTGTAAAGAAGTACCTCGAAGTCTAAGGGAGACTAGAGAGGATGACAAATTCATGAGCAAAGATAAAGAGCTTGTTGAAATGGAAGACATGTTCACATCATCCAAAACAAGTTCCCTCAAATTTGTCATGTTTAGAATGAGCTTCTTCCATGTGGATGGTTCAAGTCTCAAGTGATTCCACCTCTCAAAAGGGTAAAACCAATCGCTAGACAATCAAGAGTGGCTAACTTAGACAATCCTGCAATCTTGGGAGGAATTTCACCAACAAAGGAAGAGCAGCTTAAGTTTAGATATGTGAGAGAAGGAAGATTGCCAAATAGAGATGATATCAAAGACCCACTAAAATCATTGTAAGCCAAATTGAGTGTTTGGAGATGAGAGAGTTTGAAAAGGGTGCTGTTAGGATGGAGTTGACCTTGAAGCCAACTACAACTTAGATCAATGCCAATCACGTGGCCCGACATGGAGTCACATGTGACCCCATCCCACAAGCAGCAATTTGAATCATTCCCCCATGAAGATGTCCTTGGGTTAGATGAGTTCTTAAACTGAACGGTCTCGAAGAAAGATGAGTCATCATGATATTCATCACACCATATTGAAGCAGAATGATTAAGAGAGAAAGAGTGTTTGAATTGGAGGAGGGCAGAGGAGTCATGAGAATTGCAAAAGGGGCGGTTGAGAGAAGAAGAAAGGGAAGGAGAAAGAAAGAACAAGTAGAAACAGAGCATCATTGCAAGTGATGCCATAACAGAAGTTGGAAGCCTGTGAATGAGTGAAGGATTGATTCAGACTCTTAACAAAAGAGACTATATTTATAATGGTACCTACACAAGCAGATGGCGTGATGCACACTGCAAACTCACGGTTTATATTTTGGCTGAAAAAGAAAGCCTAAAACCAAAATAAATAAATAAATGATTGTTCTTTTTAAAAAAACAGAGAAGCAAAATATTGGTCGCTGTCACGAATGACCGGCTTAATTATATATATATATATATATAATGTATGTATGTATGTATGTATAGATGCATCAAATAAGATGGCTTGCTATTGAACTATCTTTGATTTTTCCCCCTTAATTGATAACATATCTTTTTAGTTAATAACTGAGAAGCACGGTTTTAACATACTTTTTGTTGAGACAATTTCATTCCCAGTAAATCTTGGGATATACTAAGAGTATTTTAAAAATACATATTTATATAAAACCTAATTGAAGTTATTATTGTAAATCATTACAAAGATCAAGAGGGAATGACCCTTTGTTTAATTCAACATGAATGGTTCTTGTGATAGGTTTAGATGAATTATTCGTTACAAAAATAAGAAACAAAATTTGTTGACTCTGCTTAAATTATAAAATAAGATCATTTTATAATGAATTATCTTATATTTCCGAATTCTTAATTGAATGGAAATTACAACATGGCTAATATATATTCAGTCATGGAAAATGAGTAACGTTAATACGAATCATAAATTGCATGAACGCGAAAAGGACACTCTAACATACTTTTTACTGGATTTTTTTTTTGTATTGCTATAAACGCTCATATTAATTTTCATTATTAAAATGACATCAATATATATATATATATATATTGTGGGTTAAAAAAGTAAATGCATTTTTAATTGGGAAAATAGCAATCAAGGACCTCTTTATAAAATTTATATCAGTCAAAGATTAGTTGTTGTTAAAGTTCAAATGGATACTTGTCAATTTGAATTAGTTTTTTTATCAACAAGTATCTATTTTAATTTTAACAACTTATTTTAAATTAACAACAATCCATTTGAATTTGTTTTTCATTCGAGTTTTGACAACAGTTAATCTTTGACTGATATAAATTTCATATAAATGTCCTTGATTACTATTTTTCTTTTTAAATTTCTGCACTTGACTTGGTGTAAAAAGCTAAGTATACATGATTAAGAAAGATATGGTCATGTAAACTCTCAGGAATCGACATTTTAACATTTTTGTGCAAGATCAGGAGTGGACAAATGGAAAATACAGAGGAAAAATTACTCCAGAGTCCACACAACAATTGTAAATGCCCTAAAGTTCCACCAATTACTGAAATTAGTATGCAGCCCAAGTTCCTTAAATGTAAATAACTTTCTAACGGGTATTAGTGTACGAAAAAGCTTCTATATGTTATTACATACATACAAACAAACATATATACATATATATACATACATACATACATAGTAGTTGTAGTAGAAATTATCAATACTTTTTCTCCTGATTATTAAGAATATTCTGATAATTACAAATCATATTTATAGTTTGATTGTTTTAAAATTTTAATTTTTCAAATATTTTAATATCTTGAGTTGAGAGTTATTTTGTTTTGTTTTGTATAGTGAAATTTAGAATAATATTTAAGCATCATTTTACTATAAATTAAAATAAATCAATAAATCGACTATGTCTAGAGTGTTTTTACTGTGTCTTCAAAATTGATCAAGATTATCTTTTAAGGGATTTCCTTGCCGACTCCATCCTGATTCTAAACAAGGTAGGACACGAGATGAAAATTCATTCTTTATCTATTTTCACAGACATGGGATAAGGTTATCCCAGTCTCATATTATGGAGACCCTTACTATCTAAATTATATCAGGCAGATACTATAATTAATATTGACCTTTAATTTAAAAAGAAAAAGTAACCATAGGAGACAAATTTTAATTTGTTTATATGTTGTATTATAAATAAATTAGATTATAAATAGATTTGATAATAGTAAAGGACAAGTTTTAACATCCCAACCATATGATATATTTTGTGCAAAATTTACTATTTAATAATTATAAATATATTAATAGTAATTTAATATTAATTTGTATAAAAATAATAACACCATGTATATTGCATGGGTGTATTGCTAGTTAATCTTAAAAGTAATGTCAAACACATTCAAGAAAAAGTTTTATTCGGGGAAAAATGATAGATTAAAGAAAAAAAAACATTTGTGTTTGAACAACACATTTCACACGCATTCCCGACAACTTTCCCACTTCACATATTCCACCATTAAAGGCTTTATCAACAATTTTTAAAGCGATGGTAGGTGGAGACACTTGTGAACGTTTCTTTTTACTTTTTTTTAGTGATAGAAAATTTAGGCACATTGAATATCAAGGACTTATCAACGTCGCAAATTTTAAACATTAAATAATGCCTATATAGAAATGCTTTTAAATTACTTCCAATAATATTCTCAACCAATTTTAAAAAAATTTCAACCCATCATGTATTAGATTAATAAAATTGAGAGTCATTGCGGAAAAATAAATTTCCTAGAAACAAGATAAGATTTATGAGACTGGTTTTATGGTTCTTTTTTTCAATTCCCCTCATGATTCACTCTTAGGTCAAGTCTTCCTTTTCTAAGATTCTTTAAAGAAAATGCGAGCATTAAAATATGGTGTGCAATAAAACTGAAGCCACTTTCTCTTGGTTTTTGTAATCTTTAATGTATAATTCCAAAATTACCCCTCAATAAATTCTTAAAAAAAAAGTGCAATATTTCAATTTTTACGAAAACTTTTTTCACATATCAAATTACTTTTTTTTAAGTAGGAACGATATTGAAAAATAATTTATGTTTAAAAAAATTTTATTATTATAATTGAACCATCTTAATTTTAATGAATTAGTTAAAAGTAATTAATAAAAAGGACAAGAGAAAGTGAAAAGTAAAATAAATATGTGAGCGGTTTGACTAGTCCAACCAGCTATCCCTGGTAATTAATCAATGTGAGACTTGTTCAACTGCTTTTTGATCGATTCTCTGGCCCTTGAGTTTTCTTCCATGTCTGGACTAAATAATAGAATACACTGTTACTCTTAATTAATCCATTATCCACCATTTTAGCATAAAGGAAGTTTAATTTGAGGTTACTCTTATGAACTTTTTATATTTTATATTGATATTAAGATTGATAATTGACTTCTTGTGATATTGTCACATCTTGAAAATTTAGGTGTGACCAGTTTTGGAATATGAGAAAGCTCATATATCTTAAGTTTAGAACACGTAGATTTCATATGTACTCCACCCTTTGATATTCAAGTTTCTGCTGAAGGCATCTTTGTATATTTTTTTGGCCAAATTGGTGGTAGGTATTTTCTACAAACTAGAACTTGAGACTTTGTATTTAAATAGTCATAACCTCTTCTACTGTAATTGACGCTTTTTAACAGAAGATATCTTTGCATTAACAACCAACTAGTGTGAATTTGGCCCATTTTTCTCATTCCCTTTTGCTCTTTTTTCTGGGTAAGTTGGAAAAATAATAGGCCTAATCCCATTATGATTATTAATGGGACCTATCACATTCAAGATTGAAGGGGCCTTTGAAGTGACCATTTCATGCAAAAAGGAAAAAAAAGAGAGGAATAACACAAAGATTTATATTTAAAAAATCATATTGAAATTGAGGGCACACCAAACATCCATCCAGTGCTAATTATTTATTGATATGCGGAAATACTATCCAAGGCATGGAAACTTGATATATGACTTTGTAATGGTGATGATAAAAAAGAATGACAAATATGTTTCTATTCACTAAAAATAACTGCAGCATCTTTGTACTAAGGAAGCTTGACGCATTGGCCATGCACATATATTAGTAAATTTGGCTTCTCTCCACTTCTTTATCGTGCCCGTTTGGATTTTAGTTGGGTATAATAGATTATAAAAATAATTAATTAAGTGATAGATTTTAATCATAATTGATTATGTTATAACACAATCTGTTTGGATACCATTTTTTTAAAATTAATTTTAATACACACATGCGTGCCTATGAAATATGGAGAAAGAAGACAAAATTAAGCAGCTAGTTGTTAGAGAATGTTGATGTGAGCAAGCCATATCTGCAACCAAAGTTTCATTAGTATCAAATAATTTTCACTTTTAGTCAACTCAATAAGAGCACTAATGAAAGCATCAAATAAAGCAGCATCTCTTGACATCTTTTCCAAGCGTTATGTCTTAAGAAGCTGTAAAGTAACAAGTGTGCAATCATTTATTGCCTTCTAATTCTGAAATGACAAACCTATGCTGTGAAATTTTATTAAAAGGAAAATGCAATCATTACTCCCTATAATTTCATCCTATTTTGTTATTAATCTTTATAATTTCTTTTAATGTTTTCAAGGACTGAGAACATTAAAACTGTAGGGACCTGAATGACAAGCATTGAAGCTAGCATTCTTGATTTTCTTATAAGATCAGAGGATACTATTGTTAGAAACAACCAGGAATCTTATTTTGACCTATTCCAGTGGTTTTGTATTTTGCAACTGCTTCCTCTACCTTGAGAAAATCTCCTCGTTTCCTGGTATCAAAAATTGCCCTCTCCTCTTCAGCCTCCTTCTGGATAACAGTCATTTTGTTTTTTTCGTTTTCTCCACAAATTTTATATGCTTCTTTTCACGTTTTTCCTTCTCATACAAATTACAACCATGAAAGAACAATTAGCAGCAGACCAACATTTATTTAAAAAAGTCAGAGAAAGGTGTTGATTAATTTACATGCTTAGTAAATTTATGCTCAAGTTGGAATTTGCAACAAACGGATAGAATATAAATTCTACATGGAAAGGAATTGAAAAATTCCACTGTCACAACTAACATTATGTTTCTTTTGTTTTTGAGACTTTTTTCCCTCACTGTTTTCCCATTTCAATTTTTATTTTTTTAAAAAAAGTTGGTTATTGAACAGTTACAGAAATATAAGCATTCGGTTCACAGCAGAAGTTACAGAAAACTGGATTTAAGTCAATTATATAATTACATTGTGATGAATTTACAATTTATTTTTTAAATTTTAATTTTTTTATTAAAATTGAGAATATAATTCGCAAATTCATCACAAGTTACAAATTTGAAAGATTTGAATTATAAACTTTTAAAATTTGACATTTGACACTTAACTTAAAATAGTTTAGTCCTTTTAAGCTCCCTATATCATTCTCTCTTTTCTTATTCCTCAAATAATAATAGGCCTCATGACCAATCACCACATTATTATTAACAAGTCTGCTAGCTATAAAAGCCCGCTGATTGGGGGAAATTATTTTGTTCATCAACAATCTCATCGTATTGATCATTATCTTGGCAACAATTTTATAGGCAGTGCTACACAGGCCTATAAGTCTAAAATAACCTTCACTTTTAGGCTGATTGCTTTAGGGATTAGCACAGTATCGGTGGCATTAATAAGATCAATACCCTCTTTATTCTGAAAGACATAATCAAACACCAACTTACAGATTTCCTGCTTGACTTCATTCCAAGAAGCTTGAAAGAACAAAACTGAACGCCTGTCAGGGCCTTATTAGAGCTTAGGCAAATCATCCTGTTGTATTTATTATCTTCATTATTACATTAATCACTAAAATTTGAAGGAAACCAAAATATATTAGATTTTTTTTAAAGATATGCCAGAACTATTGTGGTCATAAGAAAAGGTTTCTCTTCAAAATAGGGATCATTGATTAATAACATGTCAGTTATACAAATTAATCATAATGCACCGTTTATTATTATTATTATTTTCCTAAAATATATCCTTACAACCGACAATCATGAGATTAATCCCTTGAAAAATTTAAGTATGATTTAAGAAATTGTTCTCCCCTAAGAAATATTTTCTATACTTACGTCCAAAAATTGAATTTTGAAATGATACTTGGTTCATATTATTTGACTCAAGATTTTTTTCTGGCCTATCATTTGTTTTTACTAACATTCTATGAATTGAACTTTAGAGAAAATTGAAAACTCATTCGTTTTAAGTGACAAATATCAACCAAAAAAATAGAGGACAAATAAAATAAATAAAATATATATACAGAAAAAAGTCAGGAAATTTAAACATAGGTTTTTTTTTTGCTAAATAAAACAATCTTGAACCGGGAATAACGTTATCAAAATTATTAATGTATTATTTAATGATTATGTCAATGGTTTGACAGTTGGTTTTATTGGTTGAATGAACTGTGACCTATTGATATTTTGGGTTTGCTCTCCAGTATTGGTTTTAAAACATTTGAAAACAAATAAATCAAGACTTGTAATCAGTTCACTCATTCATTAATTTGGGATTAAAAAGGTCAGTAATTTGTTCAGATGTTCATAGCTTTCACATATTTGAAACTTTAGTGTTACAAAATATTATGACTTTTAATACTTTCAGACGCTAGAACTTAGAAGTCACCCCTAAAACACAACAGAATTTTTAATTTACAGAAGAATTATTAAATGATGATAATAAAATATTATCTATTATTTTTATTTTTAGATATATTGTTTTAAATTTTAAATCAAAGTTGAAAAAATTGAATGAATTGTGAAAGTATTATTATAGAAATTAGAAAAAGCACCTGATTCAATGATGATGTGAAGCTTTATAAAATATTTAAAATGTAAATCAAAATTTTTAAAATTTTTTAATTGTTATAAAAAATTATGCCATAGATGCATGGATAGTTAATTGTGACACATGCACCTTGATGGACATTAATGATCCCGCCACATCATTAGAAGTATTTGTCTAAAAAAGACCCCTCTTTATACGTACGACATGGCGTGAAGAACAACCAAATGGTGTGTGTTGACTTCGTTGTCTTGCTCTCAAGTGCCTACAAAAAGTGAATGAATTATTTTCCAAGCTTATCTTAGACCTACAGAAAATGAAAAGAAGACTCAACAAAGTTTTAAGTTTGATTTCATTCATTTGCGGTCCTGTGAATTTCGAAAAAAAAGATACAAGAATTTTTTGTTTAGATGTTTTTTAATTTTAAAAAATACAGTTATTTTCAATGCCTTTTCATCTAACCTTTTAAAATTTAGATTTTTTAAGAAGTCACCCTCAAATGCAAGAAAAATTCCGATTTATGCACATTTTTCATAAAAATAATCATTAAATATTTATAATTGAAATAATAACTGTTATTTATATTTTTTAATATTCAATTTTTTTTAAAAAATGCCTTATATTTTTTTGACCGAGGAATATATTTTATACTTTGCCAACAATTTAGATGGATCAATCAGCATGGCGTGAAGAAAGGCTTGCGAAGTCATTGCAAAGTTAATCAACTCGTAAAAAATGATGTGGGCGTTTCGTCTAGTCTTACTCTCAAGTCTCAAGTGACTACAAAATGTGAATTTACTATCTTTCCATACCTGTCTTGGACCAATAATAAAGTCGAAAGACTTTGCCAACTACCAAAAAAAAAAACAGTATTAAGAAGACATGTGCTTATTATCAATTTTTTTAAATATTAATAATTTGAATCTCGATGACAGACAATATTTATCAGAGATTTTTATTTTTTGTATTTTGTAATAATTTTTGTTTGTTTATTTCGACTTCTTTTTCTACAAGCCTAGCCAATGGGGAAGAAGACTCGTGTCTTTTTGATGTAATAGAAATGAAAATGAATCAAAAAAAAAATCACACCGAAATAAATTCTTAACAAATGAAATATTGAATTATCTTATTGATGCATTTGAGTTGACTTGTCAAGAGCTACATTCTTTTCAATATGTAGGTGCTCATATGAACTGTCTAAATTTTTAATTTGAATAATTCAGATTTTAATGTTTTTTATATTTTTATTTTATATTTAGTATAAAATTTATAAAATTTTAATAAATTTATCTTATCATCTACCTAGATAATATAGATTTAATCTGAATAGTCCAATTTATAATATTAAAATTTTTTTATAAGTTTTATAAATTCACTATCTAAATATATTCGGGAAAATCTAGATTTAATATTAAACTTTTTTAGAATTTTTATAATTTTTTATTTCAGTAAATATAATATTAAAAAATAAAAAATAAAGAAAAAGTTACAATTTAAAAATTTTAAATCTAAACTATTCAGAGTATATATGTATAGTCAATTTATAAAAATTATAAAATATTTAATATTAAATTGAATCATCTATGTTAAATTTGTATAGTCCCAAATTGATAATAAAGTAGATTTATTGTTATTTATAATTTTTATTTTAATAAAATAAACTAAAATATAAAAATAAAATTTGTAAATTAATCTAGACGGTCGCTCATCATGTGATGATTACTAAAATTGAAAGTGAGCACATTATGCCATGCTAGCACATTATCATAATATGTGGGGCTTGGCTCTTGAATAATTTATATACATATATTGGCATGCAACACACACATCCACACACATATTTCTTCCCTTTTCTATGCTTATTTTGCATAGACAAGTTTAAAATGTTACTTCAGAACAATGCTTAAAATTTTGGGGGAAAAAAGTAAAAAGTTAAAAATATGTGCATGACTAGTCCAACCATTGTTTGTAACTAGTTTGAGATCTATTTAAATGCTTCGATCTTGATTGATTCGCTGGCCCTTTAATGTTCTTTCATGTTGGGTCAAATACTAGATTGATTTTTAATTCAACTAGTAGAATCAACCAATCCAATTTAGTTGAGTTCAGTTAATTCTCAAAACAATTCTTTTTTTTTTTGTGTGAATATTTTCAAAACAATTCTATTAATTAGTTATTGAACACATAAACTTGGATGAAGTAAAAATCATGTACGGGTAGAAAGTTGAGTCCTTGTAATATATAAAGACTTCTCCAACCCTAAGCCAAGGTTTCTAAGATCCCAATTCATTTCATATAAAAACAGATGACAACGTGAAAATTGAATTGTCAAATAAGTTTACGTATGTACATACATATAAAATTAAATTAAAAAAATTATTCTAAATTTTTGTAAATAATTTTTATAATTTCCAAAGCTTAACAAGGAATTTTTTTGAAAATCTAAATTTGTGTAGACTACCCGTTTACTCATAATTAATCCATTATTTTAGAAACAGAACATAATATGTGATTACTAATCAAAAAATATTTAAAACTAATTTTTTGTGCGTAAAATAATCTCACTTAATCTTGAGCTATTTACAATTTTTTTGGACCGGAAAAAAAAAAAGAAACAAGGAAAATCAACACAATGGCAACTCCACTAGAAGACGATAACAAACAAACGCATCCATCTTTAGTGTGAATTTAGCCCATTTAAGTGAGACCGGTTTAGAATATGGAAAAACTCACGCATCTTGTGTCTTGAATACAAAATGTACTTTCCTTTTTGATATTGTAGTTTATCTTAATTTTTTTTATTACTTACAAGTATTCATTTATTAAAGTCAATCATATTCGAAGCAATGTATTAAATATGGACACATCTCCTAGTAAGGTTTCAAAATTTGATTTATCATATTATGAGAAACTAGTTCCTTTCCACTAAACTCAACCTTATTGATATTTATGTTGAAGATAATATCTATATATTAATAACCAACTAATGTGAATTTTGCCATTTTTCTTATTCCTTTGCTCCTTCTTCTTGGGTAAGTTATTGATGGGCCTTGTCACGTTCAGGATTGAATGGGTCTATGTAGTATCCATAGCTTGATAAAAAAAAAAAAAAGCAAGAAGAAGAAGGGGACACACAAAGATCTATATTTTAAAAAAAATACTATTGAAGTTGAGGACCCACCCAATATCGTGCTTGTTATTTGTTGGCATTGGCAGTCATAGACAAACATATTATCCCTTTGATAAGAAGACAAGAAGATATTAACTTTTCATAAATGAATCCTAAAAATAAAAGGAAAAAACCTAAGAGCTATATTCAAAAATATTATTCCAGGCATGTAAACTTGACATATGACATTGTAATGGTGATGATAACGATGAGAATAACAGTTCTAAGAATCATTCATGAAACTTTAAGCTTCAAAAAATTCGAATTCTATGGATTCGAACTAGATTACGACAATTACTAAGAATTCAAAGAATGTGGACGAAATTATATGAATGTTGATCAAAATGTACTGAAAATTGTAATAGACATTGAGCACGTGATCTTTCGTCAAGATAGAATTCATTTAGGTTGTGTTTAGACGGTTGGATTTAAGTTAGAAATTTGAATTTAAAATTTCATATTTAAAATCTCACACTTAAAATTCATAGATTTTAAATTCTTTATTTGGATGATATAAAAAATTTTAAATTACAATATTAAAATCCTTTGTTTGAATTTAAAGTAAAATTTTAGATTTTAAATTCTATATTTAAATTTTAAAAAAAAATTAAAAGATTGGTCAAACTCGACGATTCAAATAGCCAACTTCCAACGGGATCAAACAAACAAAGTTGACTGGCACTGTGGCATTGATGACGACCGGAACAGGACATCTAACTTCTACTAGGACTTGACCATCACGACAATAGGGATGGGACATCTGACTTCCACAGGGATTGGACCATCACGATGATGGGGATAGGATGGTCGACTTCCACCGAAACCAGATCGATAGCAACAATGGGGACCGAACCAATGGCTATGATGGGAACCAAACGACCGACTTTTATAGGGATCAAACCAACAGTGATGATGGGGACCGAACGGCCGGCTTCTACTAACACCAAACCAACGACGACGATAGGCTCCAGACGACCGACTTGCACCAATACCGAATCGAACTGATAGATAAGGTGACGATGACCATACTGAAGGTGATGGCGACGAAAGGTGGCCATCCAGTCCTCGCTCGATGGAAGTTGGACTCTTCATCCTCGTCATCGCCGTCAGTCCGGTCCCAGTAGAAACCAGCCATCCAATCCCCATTATCACCACTGGTCTAGTTCAAATGGAAGTTGGCCGTCCGGTCCTTGTCGTTGTCGTCACTCTGGTCCCATCCCGGTTAATGATGGCAGCTTGTTTTGTGAAATTTGGCAATTTGTCCAATTACCGTTGGCAAATTGATTAAGCCTTCATGCATTTGGGTCAAAGTGTAAAAAAACTTGAGTTAGGTTTTGAAATAATAGGGGTTTAGAAAAGATTTTAAACTATAAAAAAATTAAGGGAGAACTTGGAGAATTCATATGTTTTTAATTATCCTAATTCATGTCTATCCGAACATAGCATTAGGGTTTTCAAGATTTAAATCTACTGACTCAGTTTCTTCTCTTATGAAGCAAAGGATGAAGAGTTTAATTTGCATGAGATCTGTTTGTAAGATTCATCAAACTTCATACCATGTCATGTTTCTTCTTCTTTGGAAAATTAAAAACATAATTCAATTATTTGAATGTTTTTGTTTTTCAAAATAAGTTTAAAATCTTAAAAGTGGCTATCAGGCTAAAATAGAAGTTGATATGTTAGAATATTCTGCTTACATGTAGGAACATTGTGGTACATAAATGAAGATAAATAACTTGAAACTTGAACAAATAGAATAACAATACATTATAATATTGAGAGATTATTTAACAGACATGAAACAACAAAACCCACACAAACAACATGAAAAATGCCACAAAATCACATGAAGCCGCATTATTCTCCAGCTAAGTCATACTTCAATTTGCATGAATTCTATTCCTTGTCCTTCTTGCTTGTTTCATTAGTTTACCCTTGAAAATTTTGACTAGCCATTGAGGTTTATCGGTTGAAAAGACAATATGTTCCATGATCATTCCAAACACTATTCCACATCCATATCCCAAGGCTACTAGTTTCTAGCCAAATCCAAATTCACTATCACTTGATGAACAAGACCGTGGCAATTTTTCTTCATCTGGATTACATGATTTTGATAATGGAAACCCACACAATCCTAGATTTTCCTCATATGAATCATTTTGAAATGTATCAAATTGTTTTCCCTTTGGAATAGCTCCGATAAGCTAGTTTTGTGAAAGATTCAAAACAGTAAGGAAGCTGAGATTTGTTAAGGATAAAGGGATTTCACCCCTCAACATGTTTGATGAGAGATCTAATGATTCTAGGTCTATCAAATTTCCTATTGATTTAGGAATAGAACCTGTGAGTCTATTGTGAGAGAGATTTAGCTGTTTTAACAAATATAGTTCTCCAATAACTTTTGGAATCTCCCCATCAAACATGTTAGTTGATACATCAATGGTTGTCAATGTTGTCAAGATCCTTTCTAACTTCATGACATTACCTTTCCATGTAACCTTCACGGATTCATATGAGAAATTAATTGACATGTAGTTTAATTGAGCTTCAACATTAGCCATCTTCATCATTTCTCTAAATTCTTTTATGTACACAGTTGGCAATGGTCTACAAAAATGATTGTTTGAAATGTCAAAGATAGTTAAATTGGAAAAGGGATGCTTGGCATCTGAATTAGAAATGGCACCATAAAACATATTGTCTCTTAAAATGAGTACCTTCAACTCTGATAAGCCTCCAAGCCAATTGGGAAATTTATCCTCAATCTTGTTCCCTCCAACATCTAAAATTTGTAGCTTATTGCAATGGACCATGTTGGGAGGCAATGGTCCCCCGAGTTGGTTGTTGTTCAAATGCAAAGAAAGTAGTGAATTGCTCTGAGAAAAATTATTCGGTATAGTTCCAACAAGATTATTCATTTGCAAATTTAAACTTGAAAGATATGGGAGGGTTGTAAGGCAATTTGGAATATGGCCTGACAAGTTAATATAAGACTAGTTGAGATAAAAAAGTGAGCTTAAATTGTAAAATGAAGAGGAAATCTCTCCATCGAATTCATTATTATTGATAAAAAGGTAAGTAACACTTGGGAATGCAATGGGAAGATTTCCTCACAACATGTTGAAGCTGATATCAAGAAACTCAACGTTGCTCATTGAGGGGATCTCATTTGAAGATAGAAAATTATTAAAAAGATCCAAATATTGCAAAGAACCATTTCCCAAATTGTTGAACCATTTGGGAATCTTACCTTGAATTTTGTTTTCGAAAAGTGATAAATATTGTAATTTGCTAAGATTTCTAAATGCATTTGGTATTTCACCGCTGAAGTGGTTACTAGGGAGAAATAAGTGAGTTAGATGTTCCAAGTTTAAAAGTGATGATGGGATTTGACCACTAAAATCGTTATAGGAAAGGTACAAGGGGTGAGAAGTGGAAGGTTTAAAACAAAAGTGATCTCCCCACTAAATTTATTTGAGGCAAGGTTCAAATAATTTAATTAGGTAAGATTTTGATACCTAGAGGAAGAAGCCCTTCATGTTAGCAGAATCCAAGATTCAAATGATTAAGATGCTTCAAGTAGCCTAAGGAATTAGGCACTTCTCCTGAGAAATTTGTGAAGCAGAGATCTAGATGCCTTAGAGAAGAATTGCATTCGGACTTTGGGAGTTGACCGTTGAGATTTTGATTTCTTGACAAATCTAGTTGCTGAAGATTCTGTAAGCAAAGAATGTTATTTGTGATATTCCCTTGTAAAGAAGTATCTCGAAGACTAAGGGAGACTAGAGAAGATGACAAATTCATGAGCAAAGATAAAGAGCTTTTTGAAATGGAAAACATGTTTACATAATCTAAAATAAGTTCCCTCATATTTGTCATGTTTAGAATGAGCTTCTCCCATGTGGATGGTTCAAGTTTCAAATAATTCCCCCTCTCAAAAGAGTAAAACCAATTCGTAGACAAATCAAAAGTGGCCAACTTAGACAATCCTGCAATTCTGGGAGGAATTTCACCAGCAAAACAACAGTGGCTTAAGTTTAGATATGTGAGAGAAGGAAGATTACCAAACTGAGATGATATCAAAGACCCACTAAAATCATTGTAAGCCAAATTGAGTGTTTGGAGATGAGAAAGTTTGAAAAGGTGCTGTTAGGATGGAATTGACCCTGAAGCCAGCTACAACTTAGATCAATGCCAATCACATGGCTTGACATGGAGTCACACATGACCCCATCCCACAAGCAGCAATTTGAATCATTCCCCCATGAAGATGTCCTTGGGTAAGATGAATTCTTAAACTGAAAGATATAGGGATAAGATGAGAAATCTAAATATTCATCACACTCAATTGAAGCAGAATGATTAAGAGAGAAAGAGTGTTTGAATTGGAGGAGGGCAGAGGAGTCATGAGAATTGCAAAAGGGGGGGTTGAGAGAAGAAGAAAGGGAAGGAGAAAGAAAGAACAAGTAGAAACAGAGCATTATTGCAAGTGATGCCATCACAAAAGTTGGAAGCCTGTGAATGAGTGAAGGATTGATTCAAACTCTTAACAAAAGAGACTATATTTATAATGGTACCTACACAGCAGATGGCATGATGCACACTGCAAACTCACGGTTATATTTTGGCTAAAAAAGAAAGCCCAAAACCAAAATTAAATAAATAAATGATTGTTCTTTTTAAGAAAACAGAGAAGCAAAAATATTGGTCGCTGTCACGAATGACCGGCTTAATTATATGTATGTATGTATGTATGTATGTATGTATGTATGTATGTATGTATGTATGCATGCATGTATGCATCAAATAAGATGGCTTGCTATTGAACTATCTTTGATTTTTCCCCCTTAATTGATAACATACCTTTTTAGTTAATAACTGAGAAGCACGGTTTTAACATACTTTTTGTTGAGACAATTTCATTCCCAGTAAATCTTGAGATATACCAAGAGTATTTTAAAAATACATATTTATATAAACCTAATTGAAGTTATTATTGTAAATCATTACAAAGATCAAGAGGGAATGACCCTTTGTTTAATTCAACATGAATGGTTCTTGTGATAGGTTTAGATGAATTATTCGTTACAAAAATAAGAAACAAAATTTGTTGACTCTGCTTAAATTATAAAATAAGATCATTTTATAATGAATTATCTTATATTTCCTAATTCTTAATTGAATGGAAATTACAACATGGCTAATATATATTCAGTCATGGAAAATGAGTAATGTTAATACGAATCATAAATTGCATGAAAGCGAAAAGGACACTCTAACATACTTTTTACTGGATTTTTTTTTGTATTGCTATAAACGCTCATATTAATTTTCATTGTTAAAATGATATCAATATATATATATATATATATTGTGGGTTAAAAAAGTAAATGCATTTTTAATTGGGAAAATAGCAATGAAGGACCTCTTTATAAAATTTATATCAGTCAAAAAGTAGTTGTTGTTAAAGTTCAAATAGGTACTTGTCAATTCGAATTAATCTTTTATCAACAAATATCTATTCTAATTTTAACAACTTATTTTAAATTAACAACAGTTCATTTAAACTTATTTTTCATTCGAGTTTTGACAACAGTTAATCTTTAGCTGATATAAATTTCATATAGATATTCTTTTGTTATGTTTTTTTAAATTTCTGCACTTGACTTGGTCTAAAAGCTAAGCATACATGATTAAGAAAGATGTGGTCATGTAAACTTTCAGGAATTGACATTTTAACATTTTTGTGCAAGATCAGAAGTGGACATATGGAAAATACTGAGGAAAAATTACTCCAAAGTCCACACAATTGTAAATGCCCTAAAGTTCCACCAATTACTGAAATTAGTATGCAATCCCAAGGTCCTTAAATGTGAATAACTTTCTAACGGGTATTAGTGTAAGAAAAAGCTTCTATATGTTATTACATACATACATGCATACATTCATACATACATACATACATAGTAGTAGTGGAAATTATCACTACTTTTTCTCCTGATTATTAAGAATATTCTGATAATTACAAATCATATTTATAGTTTTGATTGTTTTAAAATTTTAATTTGTCAAATATTTTATATATTGAGTTGCGAGTTATTTTGTTTTGTTTTGTATAGCGAAATTTAGAATAATATTTAAGTATCATTTTCCTATAAATTAAATAAATTGACTATGCCTAAAGTGTTTTTACTGTGTCTTCAAAATTGATCAAGATTATCTTTTAAGGGATTTCTTTGCCGACCCCATCCCAATTCTAAATGGGATAGGACACAAAATGAAAATTCATTCCTTATCTATTTTCACAGACATGGGATAATGTTATCCCAGTCTCATATCATGGAGACTCCTACTATCTACATTGTATCAAGCAGATACTATAATTAACATTAACCTTTAATTTAAAAGGAAAAAGTAACCATAAGAGACAAAGTTTAATTTGTTTATATGTTGTATTATAAATAAATTAGATTATAAATAGATTTGATCATAGTAAAGGACAAGTTTTAACATCCCAACTATATAATATATTTGTGCAAAATTTACTATTTAATAATTATAAATATATTAATGGTAATTTAATATTAATTTGTATAAAAATAATAACATCATGTACGTTGCATGGGTGTATTGCTAGTTAATCTTAAAAGTAATGTCAAACACATTCAAGAAAAAGTTTTATTCAGGGAAAAATTATAGATTAAAAAAAAAACATTTGTGTTTTAACAACACATTTCACACGCATTCCCAACAACTTAGTCCAACCAGTTATCCCTGGTAATTAATCGATGTGAGACTCGTTCAGCTGCTTTTTGATCGATTCTCTGGCCCTTGAGTTTTCTTCCATGTCTGGACTAAATAAAAGACTATACTGTCACTCTTAATCAATCCATTATCCACCATTATAGCATAAAGGAAGTTTAATTTGAGGTTACTCCTATGAACTTTTTACATTTTATATTGATATTAAGATTGATTATGATTGATTGATATTATGTGAATTTTAATAACACATTTTTAGGTGTGAACCAGTTTTGGAATATGAGAAAGCTCATATATCTTAAGTTTAGAACACATAGATTTCATATGGACTCCACCCTTTGATATTCAAGTTTCTGCTGAAGGCATCTTTGCATATTTTTTTGGCCAAATTGGTGGTAGGTATTTTCTACGAACTAGAACTTGAGACTTTGTATTTAAATAGTCATAACCTCTTCCACTATAATTGACGCTTTTTAATAGAAGATGTCTTTGCATTAACAACCAACTAGTGCGAATTTGGCCCTTTTTTCTCATTCCCTTTTGCTCCTTTTTCTTGGGTAAGTTGGAAAAATAAATGAAAGGCCAAATCCCATTGTGATTATTAATGGGACCTGTCACATTCAAGATTGAAGGGGCCTTTGAAGTGTCCATTTCATGCAAAAAGAAAACAAAGATGAAGAACACAAGATTTATATTTAAAAAATCCTATTGAAATTGAGGGCACACCGAATATCCATCCAGTGCTAATTATTTATTGACATATGCGGAAATACTATCCAAGGCACGGAAACTTGATATATGATTTTGTAATGGTGATGATAAAAAGAATGTCAAATATGTTTCTATTCACTAAAAAATTGCAGCATCTTTGTACTAAGGAAGCTTGACGCATTGGCCATGCACATATATTAGTAATTTTGGCTTCTCTCCACTTCCTTACCATTATTGTTGTGTTCAGAACTAGGATTAACTGTACTCTCTTAAAGGGATAAGATGAGTCATCAAAATATTCATCACACTCAATTGAAGCAGAATGATTAAGAGAGAAAGAGTGTTTGAATTGGAGGAGGGCAGAGGAGTCATGAGAATTGCAAAAGGGGGGGTTGAGAGAAGAAGGAAGGGAAGGAGAAAGACAGAACAAGTAGAAACACAACTACAAGGGCGATGCGAAGAGTATTTTAAAAATAGAATGTAATGCACACCCAACTACAAGGGCAATGACTTGTATTTCTTTTTCATATGACTTGAAAAAGCATCAGTAATCACTTGGAAAAGTCTATTGCTGTTACAAAAATGGTTTTTTTTTTTTAATTTTTGACCTGCACGCAATTTTTTCTCAAAAAAAATGAAAATTAAATACAATACACATCATTTCACTCTATACATTTTTATTAAAATATTCACTAATTAATTTCTCAAATATACATTTAAATCAAGTAAGGATACTAAAAATATGACTAAAGTGAGATCAAATTTCATTTTAAAAATATGTATATAAAACCCAATTGGAGTTATTATTGTAAATCATTACAAAGATCAAGAAGGAATGAACCTTGGTATAATTCAACATGAATGGTTCTTGTGATAGGTTTAGATAAACTATTCTTTACAAATTAATTAAGAAACAAAATTTGTTGACTCTGTTTAAATGGCTTAATTTTATATGTATTAGAATATAAAATAAGTTCATTTTGTAATGAATTATATATCTTATATATCCTAAGTCTTAATTGAATAAGAATTACAACATGCAGGCTAATATATATATATATATATATACAATTACTGAAAATGAGTAATGTTAATACGAATCATAAACTGCCAGAACGTGAAAATCACACTCTGACATACTTTTTATTGAGATTTTATTTTTTGTATTGTTATGAACACTCATACTAATTTTCATTATTAAATTGATATCAAAATGTGGCATCAATATATATATATATATGTTGCGAGTTTATTAAAAAGGTAAATGCATTTTTCTACATTTGACTTGGTCTAAAAAACTAAGGATATGCATGGCCTTATAAACTTTTAGGAATCGACATATGGACAGTAAAAATGACACCATCAAGTAGCAAATTGACCAAGTATCAAGTAACAAACTACTATAAGAACTTTGATATAACACGTTTGATTTTTTTTCCTTTTTCTTTATCAAATGCAATTTGATAGTTAGAGTTAGATATTATAATAGAATACCATCATAGACTTGGATTCATCAGTCATATGGAGAATTAGAATTGATGACCAAAACGCTGGAATATTTATATCAAAATCCCTTAAAAATTCTAATTAGAATGAAGGACGAAAACAAATAAAACATATAATTGGAATCACCTATACATACACCTCTCTTATAAATCTCATCGAACTGAAGTCGATCTTTCCAAATTCCAGATGACTCTGCTTTATATATTCCATCAAAGACATAGAAAATTCAGTTTGTACTGGTTTTTGTTTGCAGAGTTCAAATATTTATCGAATTCATATCGTAGAGAAGGCATTAATTAAAGATTTTTTTTTGCCAGAA